>NW_025534232.1:67500-246119 GCF_020615455.1 Coregonus clupeaformis | reverse complement strand
TAACTCTGAGTCTTCCATTCCTGTGGCATCCTCATCAAACCAGATTTCATCTTTTTGGTTTTTACTCCACTAAAACTTTCCAAGTTCTTGAAATATTCCATCATTGTCTACTAATCATGTCTTAAAGTACGATACTTTCTCTCTTTGTTATTCTTCTTCTTCCATAATCTTGTTTTCCAAATGTATTTACTTTCCCCCTCTCATTCATTATTAAAAATAAATTCCACAAATTAATCCTATTAATTGAAATGCATTCCCAGGTACACTTCCACTTGACTGTTGAAAATGCCAAAGTGCAAAGCTGCCATCAAAGGCAAAAGAGGTCTTTTTTTCTTTTTTCTACTACATTTATTCCATATGTTTATTTTAGTTTTGATATCTTCACTATTATCACATTCGAAAATTAATAAAAATAAAAAATATACCACATATATTGTCCAAACTTTTTGACTGGTGTACATAGTGTACACACTAACTGTAAGTTTGCTCTGGATAAGAGCGTCTGCTAAATGACTCAAAATGTAAATGTAAATATATATATATATATATATATATATATATATATATATATATATATATATATATATATATATACAGTGGGGAAAACAAGTATTTGATATACTGCCGATTTTGTAGGTTTTCCTACTTACAAAGCATGTAGAGGTCTGTAATTTTTATCATAGGTACACTTCAACTGTGAAGACGGAATCTAAAACAAAAATCCAGCAAATCACATTGTATGATTTTTAAGTAATTAATTTGCATTTTACTGCATGCCATAAAGTATTTGCATCACCTACCAACCAGTAAGAATTCCGGCTCTCACAGACCTGTTAGTTCTTCTTCTAAGAGGCCCTCCTGTTCTCCCACTCATTACCTGTATGCTAGAACTGCACCTGTTTGAACTCGTTACCTATATAAAAGACACCTGTCCACGACACTCCAATCAAACAGACTCCAACCTCTCCACAATGGCCAAGACCAGAGAGCTGTGTAAGGACATCAGGGATAAAATTGTAGACCTGCACAAGGCTGGGATGGGCTACAGGACAATGAGCAAGCAGCTTGGTGAGAAGGCAACAACTGTTGCTGCAATTATTAGAAAATGGAAGAAGTTCAAGATGACGGTCAATCACCACCTCGGTCTGGGGGTCTCCATGCAAGATCTCTCACCTCGTGGGGCATCAATGATCATGAGGAAGGTGAGGGATCAGCCCAGAACACTTCACGACATGGTCAATGACCTGAAGAGAGCTGGGACCACAGTCTCAAAAGAAAACCATTAGTAACACACTACGCCGTCATGAATTAAAATCCTGCAGCGCACGCAAGGTCCCCCTGCTCTATCAGCGACATGTCCAGGCCCGTCTGAGAGTTTGCCAATGACCATCTGGATGATCCAGAGGAGGAATGGGAGAAGGTCAAGTGGTCTGATGAGACAAAAAATATAGCTTTTTTGGTCTAAAAACTCCACTGCCGTGTTTGGAGGCACGAAGAAGGATGAAGTACAACCCCAAGAACACCATCCCAACTGTGAACTGCCTGGAGGTGGAAACATCATTCTTTGGGGATGCTTTTCTGAAAAAGGGGACAGACGCTGCACCCGTATTGAGGGGAGGATGGATGGGGCCATGTATCGCGAGATCTTGGCCAACAACCTCCTTCCCTCAGTAACTATTGAAGATGGTCGTGGCTGGGTCTTCCACATGACAACGACCAAACACACAGCCAGGGCAACTAAGGTAGTGGCTCCGAAGAAGCATCTCAAGGTCCTGGGTGGCCTAGCCAGTCTCCAGACCTGGACCCAATAGAAAATCTTTGGAGGGGAGCTGAAAGTCCGTATGTGTGCCTCAGCGACAGCCCCCAAACCTGAAGGATCTGGAGAAGGTCTGTATGGAGTGAAATGGGCCAAAATCCCTGCTGCAGTGTGTGCAAACCTGGTCAAGACCTACAGGAAACGATGACTCTGTAATTGCAGACAAAGGTTTCTGTACCAAATATTAAGTTCTGCTTTTCTGATGTTTCAAATAATTATGTCATGCAATAAAATGCAAATTAATTGACTTAAAAAATCATACAAATGATTTTCTGGGTTTTCTGTTTTACATTCTGTCTCTCACCAGTTGAAGTGTACCTATGATAAAAATTACAGACCTCTACATGCTTTTGTAAGTAGGAAAACCTGCAAAATCGGCAGTGTATCAAATACTTGTTCTCCCACACTGTTATACACGTGTAAAAGACACCTAGGTCTCAATATACTCTTCCCATGACTGTGTTTTTGTATTTTGCTAAAATGGCTCAAATGTAAATGTAAAATACATATATATATATATCTTTTAAAAATATATTTTCCTTTATTATTACGGCGAGGTAGCTTAGTGGTTAAAGAGCGGTGTGCCAGTAACCTTTGAAAAGGTGTTGGTTCTAATCCCCCGGGCCGACTAGGGTGAAAAAAATCTGTCGATGTGCTCTGTAAGCAAGGCATTTAACCCTAATTGCTCCTATAAGTCACAGCTCTGGGATAAGACCGTCTGCTAAACGACTAAAATGTAAATGTATTATTTTCCACTAACCTCCACTCTCCCCTAATTGCAGCAAACTAATGAACAACAACACTTAGGCTTCTATTTCCAACATTTACGGACACAATCTATTTTACAATAGTTATATTTTGTTTTTTACATCACTGGGGTCAAGCTTCCTGCCAATCCAGGACCTAGATAATAGGCATGTCAGAGAAAATCCGTCAAAGACTCAGTCACCCAAGTCATAGACTGTTCTCTCGCTACCGCACTTTGTGTTGCAAGCGAGAGCGATCTAGGACCAAAAGGCTCCTTTAACAGCTTCTACCCCCAACGCCATAAGACTGCTGAACAATTAATCCCCTCCCTCCTTTGTTTTTACACTCCTGCTATCACTAAGTTTATCATCTAAGCACAGTCACTTTACCCCTACCGACATGTACAAATTACCTGAACTAACCTGTACCCCAGCCCATTACCTGGGTACGGTACCCCCTGTATATAGCCTCATTATTACCTGGACAACCTGTACCCCAGCCCATACCTCGAACCCGGTACCCCCTGTATAAAGCCCTCATTATTACCTGGACTAACCTGTACCCCAGCACATTACTTCGGTACTGGTACCCCCCTGTATATAGCCTCATTATTACCTGGACTAACTCTGTACCCAGGCACATTACCTCGGTACGTACCCCCTATGTATATAAGCCTCATTATTACCTGGACTAACCTGTACCCAGGCACATTACCTCGGTACCGGTACCCCCTGTATATAGCCCTCGAAGTCGCGAGAGTGTGACTCCCCCATAGTATGTTGTACCAAAGTTGACTGACCCTTAAGGGAACTACACCCTGCCATAAATGCAAGGAAATCCTCACTGCTTTATAGAAAGACCCATATACTGTATAACCATTGATTCTTGAAGAATATGAACTTATAAATGCCTCAAATGTATTTCCCATCAAAAACCAAAACATAGCTGTACAGTGGGGTAAAAAAGTATTTAGTCAGCCACCTATTGTGCAGGTTCTCACACTTAAAAGATGAGAAAGGCCTGTACTTTTCTATCATAGGTACACGTCAACTATGACAGACTAATTGAGGAAAAAAATTCCAGAAAATCACATTGTAGGATTTTTAATGAATTTATTTGCAAATTATGGTGGAAAATAAGTATTGGAAGGAGGTTTCACCTTTAACTGATGGGGTGAACTAAGGTCATGAGGCATGTGTTATATTCTTCCAAGAATCAATGGCTATATATAAATAATATAAAAAGTCCAAATATGGATGTAGCAACTACAGATGTCACCTTTAACACCACACATCAGTTCAACAACTGCAGAGGTTGTGCCTCTGTTTTTAAGACAGTACTTACTAGTGTTAATCAGGCATCGGTTTCTCAAAACCATCTTACTGCTAAGTTCATCATTTAGAACCATTGGATGCCTTGAAGATGCCTTTGGGAAACAGAACCGTGATATCCAGTTTCCTCCTCTTCTTCCTCCCCTCCTTTTTCATGTGACAGTCATCTCCCCTCCCTCCTCTTTCACTCTGAGCAACGTCTCCCTCTTCTTTCACTGTAACGTCTTTCTCTTCTTCTTTCACGGTAACACCTCACCCTCTACTTGTTTTTGTATTGTAACATCCTCCTCCTCTTTCACTAGCTTCTTTCTCCGTCCGGCAGACCTCCTCTTCTTTAGCAGGAGGAGAGTAGGGCTTAGTGAGCTCATGGCCGGGGGATGTTAGCTAGCTAGGCTAGTGCTAACTTAACCAGCCAGCTAGCTGGGACCACACAACAACACCGTAAATATGAAATTAAATGGGATAACTAACTAGACGACAGAAGTGGGTTTAAAACACAGGTGGCTAATATACACGAAAGCGTCTAAAGAGCTTTATTGGTTGGGCCTATTTTGTCTAGCAAGCTACCGAGGTGTCTGACTAACTGTTGCTGCTGCTTGAAAGAAGCGTCCCCGTCCACTAGATTATACGTCACACTATGCAGCATAGCCTTAAAGTCCCACATCGCCATCTGCTGACTGGAGTGGGTAAGAAGTTGAGTAAAATGTAGATTTTATTTTCAGCACAAAAGTTAAAGGGTAAGGAAGCATGAGTTTTACTCACCAATGTAACAACAACCAGTGTGGTTAAAGACTTAGGAACTTAGTTGTAGTCACGATCTGGTTACCTATTAAGTTCAAACAGTTATGTTTTTTTATTACATATTTATTAACTTATTTCGGGATATCTTCAAACTACCCACAATGCACTATTTCTCAACGTCATATGGGGAATCTACTCTGTGCTACCGAAGTTTGTACTGCTAGCTCGGAGCTAGCTCAGCTGGATAACGTTATCCACGCCTCATGTTTTCTCATGCACTGTGTGGTTGTGTTATCTAGTGGGAACCCGATTAACACGGTTCGGCTCTGGTACCTTCTTACCGTAAGCTCAAAAGAAAAGAGAAAATCAGACCTGCTTGTTCCTTTTTGTTTTGTTAACTTTTGATAGGGATCTTAGGTTTGATACCGAGCTACAAGGAATGCGTTGAAATCCTAAGCAGTATACTTCAAAGCAGTGTGCCGATTCCCTGTATCACTTTATCAGCAGCTACGTGATCAATGACGTCTGAAGCTTCATTTCGTCAAACAACCACCTGATTGGTTTAGTATAGGCTGTTCGACAATGCAGCCGACAAAATGCGAGCACTGCCGATTGACTGATCTACAAATCACCTTGCATCATAAATAACTACTCATTATTATTTATAAATCAGTCAACATTTACCCACAATGCAGCATGGATTTGATGCTCTCCAACACGGCCGTGGTTTGGTAGAAGACATAAAGGCTACGCTGCACAGTCAGTAGGGCGTGTGGGATGTCATCTATAAAAATGTGGCTGTTCTAAATTCTGTGTTGCTCAAAGCCTTGAGTAATGAACCTATTTTTGACCCATTTGGCTGGAAAGCGTCGGATGCTACAGGAAGCTTCGTTTCCCCCTCATCACTACTTCTCAGCATGTTCTCTGGGAAGTAGACTACGGGAGTTTTTGTAACTTTTTCCCACTTTTGGCTTTACTGCTAGCGCTAGCTGACTGACATCTGGAATCTGTCTATTTTGGATGTTGGGGATTTTCCCCTGCCATCATTCTGTATGTCTCTGCTCTTTTGATCTGCAGTTATGTTTCAGTTGGGTTTTGTTAGTTGGGTTCTAACTGGGTCTCCGGAAGTTGGAGGCTTGCCAGCTCGTAAAACCATAGCTAGTTGGCTAAATAGCTAACGTTAGCTGGCTGGCTAAGATAACTGCATATAGATAACATATGCTAGTTGGCTAAATAGCTAAAGTTAGCTGGCTGGCTAAGATAACTGCATATAGATAACATAGCTAGTTGGCTAAATAGCTAAAGTTAGCTGGCTGGCTAAGATAACTGCATATAGATAACGTTCTATGATATTTTGGTTAGATGGGGTTATGTATTTCCAAAACGTTGGTTTTCCACCATTGGATGCCCTATTATGCACATGCAACATGGTCTAGGTAAAGGCGCCTGTTCAACGTCGCACTGAAGACTGTTTCAGAACCGTGGACAGCGACTGCTATCCAACGAGGGGAGAAAGCGCAATTTGTTATGAAATAATATAATTTTTATTAGTTTTGCACCATTGTTCTAACCATATACAATGTCTTAGAGTGATGGACTGTGCCATCCCCACGACCACAATGGATCAGTCCACTCAGACAGGCCTCCACAATGGATCAGTCCACTCAGACAGGCCTCCACAATGGATCAGTCCACTCAGACAGGCCTCCACAATGGATCAGTCCACTCGGACAGGCCTCCACAATGGATCAGTCCACTCAGACAGGCCTCCACAATGGATCAGTCCACTCAGACAGGCCTCCACAATGGATCAGTCCACTCAGACAGGCCTCCACAATGGATCAGTCCACTCAGACAGGCCTCCACAATGGATCAGTCCACTCAGACAGGCCTCCACAATGGATCAGTCCACTCAGACAGGCCTCCACAATGGATCAGTCCACTCAGACAGGCCTCCACAATGGATCAGTCCACTCAGACAGGCCTCCACAATGGATCAGTCCACTCGGACAGGCCTCCACAATGGATCAGTCCACTCAGACAGGCCTCTCCACAATGGATCAGTCCACTCAGACAGGCCTCCACAATGGATCAGTCCACTCAGACAGGCCTCCACAATGGATCAGTCCACTCAGACAGGCCTCCACAATGGATCAGTCCACTCAGACAGGCCTCCACAATGGATCAGTCACTCAGACAGGCCTCCACAATGGATCAGTCCACTCAGACAGGCCTCCACAATGGATCAGTCCACTCAGACAGGCCTCCACAATGGATCAGTCCAAAGACCCGAAACACACAGCCAGGGCAACCTGGAGTGGCTCCGTAGAAGCATCTCAAGGTCCTGGAGTGGCCTAGCCAGTCTCCAGACCTGAACCCAATAGAAAATCTTTGGAGGGAGCTGAAAGTCCGTATTGCTCAGCGACAGCCCCCGAAACCTGAAGGATCTGGAGAAGGTCTGTATGGAGGAATGGGCCAAAATCCCTGCTGCAGTGTGTGCAAACCTGGTCAAGACCTACAGGAAACGTATGATCTCTGTAATTGCAAACAAAGGTTTCTGTACCAAATATTAAGTTCTGCTTTTCTGATGTATCAAATACCTATGTCATGCAATAAAAATGCAAATGAATTACTTAAAAATCATACAATGTGATTTTCTGGATTTTTGTTTTAGATTCCATCTCTCACAGTTGAAATGTACCTATGATAAAAATTACAGACCTCTACATGCCTTTGTAAGTAGGAAAACCTGCAAAATCGCAGTGTAGCAAATACTTGTTCTCCCCACTGTATATACATGTGTAAAAGACACCTAGGTCTCAATATATCTTCCCATGACTGTGTTTTTTGTATTTTAATGAGTATATGTTTGAGAACAAGTATTTGATACACTGCCGATTTGCATCGGTACCTGTGTCCTTAGCCCCGGCCTGCCGAGCACTGCTTTACGCCGAGGGAATGTAGCTAGCTGGCTAACCTCGTCCCACACTGCGTGGAAGTGTCTGGGAAGGAGATTACTAGCTAGCTAGCACAAGCTAGTGTAGCCCTAGAGGAAGAGAGAGAACCAACTCACGGGAATATCTCTCCTTCCAGCAGGTGGAGTTTTTGTATGGAGGTCTGTGAGCTGGTCCAAGTTGGTCAACTAAATGAATGGCTTACGTGCTACGTGATGTTTACTTTGATCGAATAGAAGTTTCGTAATGCTTAAGTTGTTCTGAGTGTACTGATAAGTAGGACACGTGACATACCGACAACTTTGAGAAAAAACACTATAGGAGATGGCTTTGCAAATTCATAACATGATGCTAGTAGCATAGCATCTCTCTCCATTGAATTGACGAGCGAACTCCAAATATCCAAAGTGAAAAACACATTTAAGGCGGTACTTACCTGGTGTTAATCAGATCTCCTATCTCCTCCTCTTCATCTTTCAACGTGACAGTAATCTCTCCCTCCTTCTTCACTCCAAAAACGGCATCCTCCCCTCTTCTTTCACTGTAACATCCTCCTCCTCTTTCACTCTGAACGTCTTCCTCTTCTTTCACTGTAACATCCTCCTCCTCTTTCACTCTGAACGCGTCTTCCTCTTCTTCCACTGTAAAGTCTTTCTCTTCTTCTTTCACGGTAACAGCTTCACCCCTCTACTTGTTTTTGTATTGTAACATCCTCCTCTTCCTCCTCCTCTTTCACTAGAGCTTCTTTCTCCGTCCAGCAGACCTCCTCTTCTTTAGCAGGAGGAGGTAGCTTAGTGAGCTCATGGTCGGGGATGTTAGCTAGCTAAGCTAGTGCTAACTTAACCAGCCAGCTAGCTGACCAATAACAACAACACCGTAAATATGAAATTAAATGGGATAACTAACTAGACGACAGAAGTGGGTTTAAAACACAGTGGCTAATATACACGAAAGCGTCTAAAGAGCTTTATTGGTTGGGCTATTTTGGCTAGCAAGCTACCGAGGTGTCTGACTAACTGTTGCTGCTGTTGAAAGAAGCGTCCCGTCCACTAGATTATACGTCACACTAGCAGCATAGCCTTAAAGTCCCACATCGCCATCTGCTGACTGGAGTGGGTAACGAAGTTGAGTAAAATGTAGATTTTATTTTTCAGACAAAAAGTTAAAGGTAGGAAGCATGAGTTTTTTTTTACCCACCAATGTAACAACACAGTGTGGTTAAAGACTTAGTAAATTAGTTGTAGTCACGATCTGGTTACCTATAAGAACAAACAGTTATGTTTTTGCGTTATTACGTATTTATTAACTTATTTCCGGATATCTTCTAAACTACCCATAGTGCACTATTTTCTATCGATGCGAGCCGAATCTCCCTTCTCAACGTCATATGGGGGATCTACTCTGTGCTACCGAGTTCATATGCTAGCTCAAACTGACTAATCTCAGCCACACCTCATGCTCTTCTCAGACTGTGTGGCCAAAGACTTTTATAACTAACCCAAGATAGACCAGAGCCTGTCGTTTCCAATGGGAGCAAATTAATCATAGTGGGCAGAACAAGCAAGGAGGTGGGCAGAGCCAAGCAGCAAGAGAGCTCCTATTGGCCCGTTCCTAGAATCTATTTGCATATTTCCTTTAGGGAACGCCTACTTTGTGAAGATTGCCACTGTGCAATAACTCAATTCGCCCTTGCACTCCTTCTAAACAACGCAATTTTTACAACTTTGGCAAAGGGTAAAGTCTACAAAACGTAGTCCACTCTGTTTATTACAGATTCTAGTGATGGAAACAGAAAACTGTATTGAGATCAAATGTTTCATAGATTTAAAAAAAAATTGCTGAATATCGGCCAAAATCCATCTTGCTCCATCTTCTCCCACTGCCGGCCACTGGGCTTCCTCTCAACACCATATTTGGTATTGAGTTGAAACGCCAAAAAAAAAAACAGTATTGTCCCATCGCTGCAACTCCCATACGGACTCGGGAGAGGCGAATGTCGAGAGCCATGCATCCTCTGAAACACGACCCCCCCAAGCCGCACTGCTTTGACACTACTGCTCGCTTAACCCGGAAGCCAGCCGCACCAATGTTTCAGAGGAAACGCCATACAACTGGCGACCATGTCAGCATGCATGCGCCCGGCCCGCCACAGGAGTCGCTAGAGCGCGTGGGACAAGGACATCCCGGCCGGCCTAATCCGGACGACGCTGAGCCAATTGTGCGCCGCGTCATGGGTCTCCCGGTCGCGGACGGCTGCGACACAGCCCGGGATCGAACCCGGGTCTGTAATGACGCCTCAAGCACTGCGATGCAGTGCCTTACAACGCTGCACCGAAATTAATACTTTTCCATCAACTTCCGGGTCAGTAGCTTCACCAACATCACTCACACACACACACACACACACCAACTGGCACTCACAAGTGCCTGAATGATTTATTGCCACAATTGCGTCATATACACATAAAACCTGCATCACAGACATAGAAAACACAGGATACTCTTTACAGTTCACACCTGGGTCTCACACATTATGGAAAATATAAAATACTTACAAATATCTGAGGTGAGCTTCATACCAAAAGAGGCAATCTGCAGTTGCTACATCCATTTGTGGACTTATAAATGAATGATATATACCCATTTGATTCTTGAAGAATGTAATTTATAAATGCCTCATGAGCTTAGTTTAACTGTCGTACCCCGTCAGCACCCAAAATATAAGCTTGTTTTATACCAATGTTTGTAAACAAAGTAAATGTAAACAAACACTGTAAAACCTTAAAACATGGTTAAAACCAATCATTGTGATATCATGGATGGTCAATCCTTGCATCTGTCTATGAATTTGAGTGGTTACATTTCTCCAGGAGTTGTCCCTGAGCTTTTCACTCGAAACAGTGGCGGGGAACTTGTTTTTGCTGCTGATTGCCCCTTTTAAGGTACCATTCCATTGGTTCCAAAAGGAGAGAATAATATATTTATAAGTATTGGACATAAACAATAATAAATAAACTCAACTGCGTTACCCACTCCTGTCAGCAGATGGCGATGTGCGTCTTTCAGGCGATGCTGTCAGAGTGTGACGTATAATCTAGTGGACGGAACGCTTCTTCAACAACAGCTAGTCAGCCACCTCGGTAGCTTGTTAGCTTCAAGCTCTTAGACGCTTTCACGTGTATATTATCCAGTGTGTTTTAAAAGCACTCCTGTCACCTTATGTCGTATTGCTAGCTAGTTACCCCTTGAATGTAATATTTATGTTGCTATAGCTAGCTAATGCTAACATCTCCGACCATGAGCTCACTAAGCTACTATCCTCCTGCTAAACAAGAGGAGGTCTGCTGGACGGAGAAAGAGGGTCTGTGGCTGAACATTGTCGTGAAAGAGGAGAAGGATGAGGAGGATGTCACAGTAAAACAAGAAGTAGAGGGTGAGGCTGTTACCGTGAAAGAAGAAGTGAAAGAAGTTACAGTGAAAGAAGAGGAAGAAGCGTTAAGAGTGAAAAGAGAAGAGAATATTACCGTGAAAGAAGAGGATGCCGTTTTTGGAGCGAAGAGGGAGGGAGAGATAACTGTCACATTGAAGGAGGAGGAGGAAGAGACTGAAGGTCTAATTAACACCAGTAAGTGTTGTATTAAAAATAGTATCACTAACTGTTGTTGAACTGAGACGTGGTTTTAAAACGGCATTCAACTGAAGTGATACATGTGATTCTGTTCTTTTTTAATGTAGAAATTGTAAAAACTATATTAAGTAGCCTAATAATGGACTGAAGGAGCCGTTTGAACCAGAATCTGGGCTTACAGGAGACGTTCAATATGGAGATCCTCCTTTTCAAGCTTAATAATGTCAAAATACGTTCTGGACTAAGCAAATAATTGAGTTTCGCTGAGCAACTATGATCAGTACTGCTGTCCCACCGGTATGTACTCCCAAAAAAGGTTTAAATAAAAGTTACAAGCAACCAAAATAATACCTTAAATACCTTGTCTGGAAATAAGTGTTGTTTTTGAGCCCCAAATCCACCTCTTCTGCACCCAGGAGGATACAATTGAGATCTTCCCTGTATGTAGCCTCTGCTTCCAGGCTGATGAGGTGAAAGCCTGGTGGACACTTTACTCAGTACTTTGTTGAAGCACCTTTGGCAGCGATTACAGCCCTCGAGTCTTCTTTGGGTATGACGCTACAAGCTTGGCACACCTGTATTTGGGGAGTTTCTCCATTCTTCTCTGCAGAGATCCTCTCAAGCTCTGTCAGGTTGGATGGGGAGTGTCGCTGCACAGCTATTTTCAGGTCTCTCCAGAGATATTAGATCGGGTTCAAGTCCGGGCTCTGGCTGGGCCACTCAAGGACATTCAGAGACTTGTCCCAAAGCCACTCCTGCGTTGTCTTGGCTGTGTGCTTAGGGTCGTTATCCTACTGGAAGGTGAACCCTTTTTCCCCAGTCTGAGGTCCTGAGCGCTCTAGAGAAGGTTTTCATCAAAGGATCTCTCTGTACTTTGCTCTGTTCATCTTTCCCTCGATCCTGACAGTCTCCCCAGTCCCTGCCGCTGAAAAACATCCCCACAGCATGATACTGCCACCACCAAGTTTCGCCGTAGGAATGGTGCCTGGTTTCCTCCAGACATGACACTTGGCATTCAGGCCAAAGAGTTCAATCTTGTTTCTCATGGTCTGAGAGTCCTTAAGGTGCCTTTTGGCAAACTCCAAGCGGGCTGTCATGTGCCTTTACTGAGGAGTGGCTTCTGTCTGGCCACTCTACCGCAAAGGCCTGATTGGTGGAATGCTGCAGAGATGGTTGTCCTTCTGGAAGGATCTCCCCATCTCCACAGAGGAGCTCTGTCAGAGTGACCATCGGGTTCTTGGTCACCTCCCTGACCAAGGCCCTTCTTCCCCCAATTGCTCAGTTTGGCCCAGGCGGCCAGCTCTCAGGAAGAATCTTGGTGGTTCCAAACTTCTTCCATTTAAGAATGATGGAGGCCACTGTGTTCTTGGGGACCTTCAATGCTGCAGACATTTTTTGGTAACCTTCCCCAGATCTGTGCCTTGACACAATCCTGTCTCGGAGCTCTACGGACAATTCCTTCGACCTCATGGCTTGGTTTTCGCTCTGACATGCACTGTCAACTGTGGGATCTTATATAGACAGGATGTGTGCCTTTCCAAATCATGTCAAATCAATGGAATTTACCACAGGTGGACTCCAATCAAGTTGTAGGACCAAGGATGATCAATGGAAGCAGGATGCACCTGAGCTCAATTTCGAGTCTCATAGAAAGGTCTGAATACTTATGTAAATAAGGTATTTTTTTATTTATTTTTTTAAAATAAATTTGCAAAACCTTCTAACAACCTGTTTTTGCTTTGTCATTATGGGATGTTGGGTTAAGATTTATCAGAATAAACAAATCAAAAAATGCATTTTAAAATAAGGCTGTAACAAAATGTGGAAAAAGTCAAGGGGTCTGAATACTTTCCGAATGCACTGTATTATTATCAGCCTATAACATGACATTATCTATTATTATAGAGCACTGCTCAGCCTATAAACATTATCTATTATTATAGAGCTCTGATCAGCCTATAACATGACATTATCTATTATTATAGAGCTCTGATCAGCCTATAACATGACATTATCTATTATTATAGAGCTCTGATCAACCTATAAACATGACATTATCTATTATTATAGAGCTCTGATCAGCCTAAAACATGACATTATCTATTATTATAGAGCTCTGATCAGCCTATAAACATGACATTATCTATTATTATAGAGCTCTGCTCAGCCTATAAACATGACATTATCTATTATTATAGAGCTCTGATCAGCCTATAAACATGACATTATCTATTATTATAGAACTCTGATCAGCCTATAAACATGATCTATTATTATAGAGCTCTGATCAGCCTATAAACATAATCTATTATTATAGAGCTCTGATCAGCCTATAAACATGACATTATCTATTATTATAGAGCTCTGATCAGCCTATAGACATGACATTATCTATTATTATAGAGCTCTGATCAGCCTATAAACATGACATTATCTATTATTATAGAGCTCTGATCAGCCTATAAACATGACATTATCTATTATTATAGAGCTCTGATCAGCCTAAAAACATGACATTATCTATTATTATAGAGCTCTGATCAGCCTATAAACATGACATTATCTATTATTATAGAGCTCTGATCAGCCTATAAACATGACATGATCTATTATTATAGAGCTCTGATCAGCCTATAACATGACATTATCTATTATTATAGCGCTCTGATCAGCCTATAAACATGACATGATCTATTATTATAGAGCTCTGATCAGCCTATAAACATGACATTATCTATTATTATAGAGCTCTGATCAGCCTATAAACATGACATTATCTATTATTATAGAGCTCTGATCAGCCTATAAACATGATATTCCATGAGAGCAAGATTAGATTTGAAGCTCTACATCTCAAGATAATTTTTTATTGACGGTTTTATCATGTGGAGGTTTCATTCAGGTCGCTGTTTAGCTAAATGATATGTCTGTCTTTGGCAGGAGAGAGACCAGACTCTCACTCTGACAGCGGGAAGAGTCCTTCAGGGGAACCAGACCCAGAGACGCCCAAACCAGAGAGACGACATCAGTGCTCCCACTGTGAAAAGAGTTTTACTCATTTAGGGAGTCTGAAAATGCACGAGAGAATACATACAGGAGAAAAGCCTTACCACTGCTCCCACTGTGGAAAGAGTTTTACTCAGTTAGGGGCCCTGGTTGGGCATGAGAGAACACACACAGGAGAGAAGCCTTACCACTGTTCCCACTGTGGAAAGAGTTTTAGGTGGTATGGGAGCCTGAAGGAGCATGAGAGGACACACACAGGAGAAAAGCCCTACCAATGTTCCCAGTGTGAAAAGAGTTTTACCCATCGAGGGAGCCTGAAAATGCATGAAAGAATACACACAGGAGAAAAGCCCTACCAATGTTCCCAGTGTGAAAAGAGTTTTACCAGATCATGGGACCTGAAAAAGCATGAGAGAACACACACAGGAGAAAAGCCCTACCAACATACTAAAACACAGGAGGACAAGACATACCACTGCTCTCATTGTGGAAAGACATTTTCCCAGTCAGAGGACCTGAAATCCCATGAGAGAATAGAGAGGCTGTGTTCTGATTTATGTTTTCTTTGGTAGCTTGCTAGACAACATAGCCAAAACATTATAGCTCTTGAGATTATTTCGGTGTCACTGTGTTTAAGAAAATATATGTTGTATAGATAGTTACCCCATTTATTTCATATGTAAGTTACTAATCAGCTGGCTGAATAGCTAGAATAGCCTACCACTAGGCTAGTAGCTCATCTTAACTAGCTAACATCCTCCTATCTGGCTAAGTAACACTAGGCTAATGCTAACAAGCTAGCTAACATCCTCCTATCTGGCTAAGTAACACTAGGCTAATGCTAACAAGCTAGCTAACATCCTCCTATCTGGCTAAGTAACACTAGGCTAATGCTAACAAGCTAGCTAACATCCTCCTATCTGGCTAAGTAACACTAGGCTAATGCTAACAAGCTAGCTAACATCCTCCTATCTGGCTAAGTAACACTAGGCTAATGCTAACAACCTACTAACATCCTCCTATCTGAAGTAACACTAGGCTAATGCTAACAAGCTAGCTAACATCCTCCCATCTGGCTAAGTAACACTAGGCTAATGCTAACAAGCTAGCTAACATCCTCCTATCTGGCTAAGTAACACTAGGCTAATGCTAACAGCTAGCTAACATCCTCCTATCTGGCTAAGTAACACTAGGCTAATGCTAACAAGCTAGCTAACATCCTCCTATCTGGCTAAGTAACACTAGGCTAATGCTAACAAGCTAGCTAACATCCTCCTATCTGGCTAAGTAACACTAGGCTAATGCTAACAAGCTAGCTAACATCCTCCTATCTGGCTAAGTAACACTAGGCTAATGCTAACTAGCTAGCTAACATCCTCCTATCTGGCTAAGTAACACTAGGCTAATGCTAACAGCCAGCTAACATCCTCCTCATCTGCCAAGTACCACTAGGCGCTAACTAGCTAGCTAACATCCCCGACCATGAGCTCACTAAGCTACTCTCCTCCTGCTAAAGAAGAGGAGGTCTGCTGGACGGAGAAAGAGGGTCTAGTGAAAGAGGAGGAGGAAGAGGAGGATGTTACAATACAAAAACAAGTAGAGGGTGAAGCTGTTACCGTGAAAGAAGAAAATATGGAAGTTACAGTGAAGGAAGAGGAGGAAGTTACAGTGAAGGAAGAGGAGGAAGTTACAGTGAAGGAAGAGGAGGAAGTTACAGTGAAGGAAGAGGAGGAAGTTACAGCGAAAGAAGAGGAAGAATTGAATGTCAATTTCTCTACCATAAGCCGATCCCACAGACCACGTGTAACCACACCAGCCCAGGACATCCACATCCGGCTTGTTCACTTGCGGGATCGTCTGAGACCAGCCACCCGAACAGCTGATGAAACTGAGGAGTATTTCTGTCTGTAATAAAGTCCTTTTGTGTGGAAAAAACTCATTCTCATTGGCTGGGTCTGACTCCCCAGTGGGTGGACCTATGCCCTCCCAGGCCCACCCATAGCTGCACCCCTCCCTAGTCATGTGAAATCCATAGATTAGGGCCTTATTAATTTATTTCAATTGACTGATTTCCTTATATTAACTGTAACTTAGTAAAATCTTTGAAATTGTTGCATGTTGCGTTTATATTTTTGTTCAGTATACTTTTTATGAGAAAATGTGCAAGAATTGAAGGTGCCAACAAATGTTATAGTCATCATAAGAATATTTTGCTGTCATATACAAACAAATCTGCTCCTCCTCGATTAACTTCACTCTTTTCAGCTTCTGCCCACCACCTATTAACACAACCACACCACAGATAGAACAATGAGCCGGATATTTCACCTGATGTATAAATGTTAAGCATCCGGTTGACGTTTCCACTAACTACCAAATATGGTGATGAGAGGAAGCCCAGTGGCGGGAGAAGATGGAGATCGAGTGAGACATTCTGCACATTTTCTCCTCGATGAAACATTTAATCTCAATACAGTTTTTATGTTTCCAAAACTTGAATCTATAATAAACACAGTGGTCTAGGTTTTGTAGACGTTACCCTTTGCCACGGTAAAAAAAAAATAAAAGGGCGAATTGAGTTATTGCCCAAGCACACTTCACAGAGTAGGCGTTCCATAATGGGAATATGCAAATAAATGCTAGAACGCGCCAATAGGATCTCGCTAGCTCGTGCTTGGCTCTGCCCACTTCCTTGCTTGTTCTGCCCACAATTATTAATTTGCTCCCATTGGAAACGACAGGCTCTGGTCTATCTTGGGTTAGTTATATAAAATCTTCGGCCACAGTCCGTGAAGAGCATGAGGTGTGGCTGAGGTTAGCCAGTTTGAGCTAGCTACCGAGCTAGCATACAAACTCAGGAGCACAGACTACATCCATATGACGTTGAGAAATAGTGCATTGTGGGTAGTTGAGAAGATATCCGGAAATAAGTTAATAAATATGTAATAAAACATAACTATGTTTGTACTTATAGGTAACCAGATCTTGACTACAACTAAGTTACTACGTCTTTAAAACGACACTGTGTTGTTACATTTGAAGTAAAAGCATCTTTTAGTCAATCGTGTCGATGAAGAACAGAAGAAGCGTGCACTGGATCTGGCTAAATTGTCCACGTCAGAAGTAACGTGTAATGATCTTCGGAGCAGGGCGCCTGCCAAAGGAGTTATAGCTGGAGTCTCATTGGATAACGATGTAGCTCAGCTGGTAGAGCACGGCGCTTGTAACGCCAAGGTAGTGGGTTCGATCCCCGGGACCACCCATACAAAAAAAAAATGTATGCACGCATGACTGTAAGTCGCTTTGGATAAAAGTGTCTGCTAAATGGCATATTATTATTATTACCTTAGTCAGAAAATCCCCAGGGGTGGTCAGTGCACGTCGCCTGACCCGTATGGTACATGGGAGGAAGGAGAAAAGCCTGTCGATATTATTATTATTGTTTGAGGAGAGTCTGCCTGAATATGTGAAGCTTGGATATGTGAGGTATGCGGTGAGAGCACTTGTGTCCAAACCATTACAGTGTGGAAATTGTAAAGGGTATGGTCACTTCAAATGTTTGCAGACGGGAAAGTTTGAATATTGAAGAACCCGTGAATGGAAAATGTTGCCGTGAGATCTACTCGGGGCTTCCTTGGCCTGTTGTGGGTCGCGAGAAGGAAACCGTGTGATTTGAAGCCCCGTTTTAAATCAATCGGGTGATCTGGATACACTCATTGTGAATTTTTTATTTTTTTTAAATTTCACCTTTATTTAACCAGGTAGAGAACAAGTTGAGAACAAGTTCTCATTTACAACTGCGACCTGGCCAAGATAAAGCAAAGCAGTGCGATAAAAACAACAACACAGAGTTACATATGGGGTAAACAAAACGTACAGTCAAAAATGCAATAGAATATATATATATACAGTGTGTGCAAATGTAGTAAGTTATGGAGGTAAGGCAATAAATAGGCTATAGTGCAAAATAATTACAATTTAGTATTAACACTGGAGTGATAGATGTGTAAAGAGATATAAATAGAGATACTGGGGTACAAATGAGCAAAATAAATAACAATATGGGGATGAGGTAGTTGGGTGGGCTAATTTCAGATGGGCTGTGTACAGGTGCAGTGATCGTGTAAGGTGCTCTGACAACTGATGCTTAAAGTTAGTGAGGGAGATAAGTGTCTCCAGCTTCAGAGATTTTTGCAGTTTGTTCCAGTCATTGGCAGCAGAGAACTGGAAGGAATGGCGACCAAAGGAGGTGTTGGCTTTGGGGATGACCAGTGAGATATACCTGCTGGAGCGCAGACTACGGGTGGGTGTTGCTATGGTGACCAATGAGCTAAGATAAGGCGGGGATTTGCCTAGAAGTGATTTATAGATGACCTGGAGCCAGTGGGTTTGGTGACGAATATATATATATATATATATATATATATATATATATATATATATATTTTGTAGAATATGTAGTGAGGGCCAGCCAACGAGAGCGTACAGGTCACAATGGTGGGTAGTATATGGGGCTTTGGAGACAAAACGGATGGCACTGTGATAGACTACATCCAATTTGCTGATTAGGGTGTTGGAGGCTATTTTGTAAATGACATCGCCGAAGTAAAGGACCTGTTGTCTGGACCTCTGGCTGTCTCTATATGGGTGCCACAGGGTTCAATTCTCGGGCCGATTCTATTCTCTGTGTATATCAATGATGTCGCTCTTGCTGCTGGTTACTCTCAGATCCACCTCTACGCAGACGACACCATTTTTATACATCTGGCCCTTCATTGGACACTGTGTTAACAAACCTTCAAACAAGCTTCAATGCCTCCAACTGCTCTTAAACACTAGTAAAACTAAATGCATGCTCTTCAATCGAACGCTGCTTGCACCGGCCCGCCCCGACTAGAATCACTACTCTCGGCGGGTCTGACTTAGAATATATGGACAACTACAAATACCTAGGTGTCTGGTTAGTCCGTAAACTCTCCTTCCAGACACACATTAAGCATCTCCAATCCAAAGTTAAATCTAGAATCGGCTTCGTGGCTGAGGTGCACCCACGACCAGCTCGGGAAACCAGATTGCATGGATTGGAAGAAGATGGATTTTGTGGCATTTATAGCCACAGTGATTAATTGTACAGCACAAGTGTCAAAGAAGCTGAATATCATTATCTGCATCCGATACGTTTTTTTGGGGCTCCAAGACTTCACGGCAGAAGCACTACAAGGACATTTGTCACTAGGAAATGTCCCGCCGTCACAGGAGACTTCTTAGCCTGTGTTGGGACCTGATTAGAATGAGTTTTTTTTTTTTTTTTACAGAAAATCAGGTTGATTTAGTTTAGTTAATTTATTTTGGGGTAGTTTGGATGATATTTTTATTGTTACCCAAATGTTTTCCCTTTTTGGCATCTCTATTATCCACCCGCACAGTAGGTGGCGGAATGCACATTTAATTGTTGCGAACGCCGTTATACCATAGAAGAAGAATACGTATAATCTAGTGGACGGGACGCTTCTTTCAACAGCAGCAACAGTTAGTCAGACACCTCGGTAGCTTGCTAGACGAAATAGCCGAACCAATAAAGCTCTTTAGACGCTTTCGTGTATATGAGCCACTGTGTTTTAAACCCACTTCTGTCGTCTAGTTAGTTATCCCATTTAATTTCATATTTACGGTGTTGTTGTTATTGGTCAGCTAGCTGGCTGGTTAAGTTAGCACTAGCCTAGCTAGCTAACATCCCCGACCATGAGGTCACTAAGCTACTCTCCTCCTGCTAAAGAAGAGGAGGGTCTGCTGGACGGAGAAAAGAAGCTCTAGTGAAAGAGGAGGAGGAAGAGGAGGATGTTACAATACAAAAACAAGTAGAGGGTGAGGCTGTTACCGTGAAAGAAGAAGAGAAAGACGTTACAGTGAAAGAAGAGGAAGACGCGTTCAGAGTGAAAGAGGAGGAGGATGTTACAGTGAAAGAAGAGGAAGACGCGTTCAGAGTGAAAGAGGAGGAGGATGTTACAGTGAAAGAAGAGGAAGAGGAGGAGGATGTTACAGTGAAAGAAGAGGAAGACGCGTTCAGAGTGAAAGAGGAGGAGGATGTCATTTTTGGAGTGAAAGAGGAGGAGGGGGAGATGACTGTCACATCGAAAAAGGAGCAGGAAACTGGATATCTGGTTCCGGTTTCCCAAAGGCATCTTAAGGCATCCAATGATTCTAATGATGAACTTAGCAGTAAGATGGTTTTGAGAAACCGGGCCCTGATTAACACTAGTAAGTACTGTCTTAAAAACAGAGACACAAAACTGCAGTTGTTGAACTGATGTGTGGTGTTAAAGGGGGAATCTGCAGTTGCTACATCCATATTTGCATCCATTATCTATTATTATAGAGCTCTGATCAGCCTATAAACATGATCTATTATTATAGAGCTCTGATCAGCCTATAAACATTATCTATTATTATAGAGCTCTGATCAGCCTATAAACATGACATTATCTATTATTATAGAGCTCTGATCAGCCTATAAACATGATCTATTATTATAGAGCTCTGCTCAGCCTATAAACATTACATTATCTATTATTATAGAGCTCTGATCAGCCTATAAACATGACATTATCTATTATTATAGAGCTCTGATCAGCCTATAAACATGATCTATTATTATAGAGCTCTGCTCAGCCTATAAACATTACATTATCTATTATTATAGAGCTCTGATCAGCCTATAAACATGACATTATCTATTATTATAGAGCTCTGATCAGCCTATAAACATGACATTATCTATTATTATAGAGCTCTGCTCAGCCTATAAACATGATCTATTATTATAGAGCTCTGATCAGCCTATAAACATGATCTATTATTATAGAGCTCTGATCAGCCTATAAACATGACATTATCTATTATTATAGAGCTCTGATCAGCCTATAAACATGACTGCTATTATTATAGAGCTCTGCTCAGCCTATAAACATTACATTATCTATTATTATAGAGCTCTGATCAGCCTATAAACATGACATTATCTATTATTATAGAGCTCTGCTCAGCCTATAAACATGACATTATCTATTATTATAGAGCTCTGCTCAGCCTATAAACATGATCTATTATTATAGAGCTCTGACAGGCTATAAACATGATCTATTATTATAGAGCTCTGATCAGCCTATAAACATGACATTATCTATTATTATAGAGCTCTGCTCAGCCTATAAACATGACATTATCTATTATTATAGAGCTCTGCTCAGCCTATAAACATGACATTATCTATTATTATAGAGCTCTGCTCAGCCTATAAACATGACATGATCTATTATTATAGAGCTCTGCTCAGCCTATAAACATGACTATCTATTATTATAGAGCTCTGATCAGCCTATAAACATGACATTATCTATTATTATAGAGCTCTGCTCAGCCTATAAACATGACATTATCTATTATTGTAGAGCTCTGCTCAGCCTATAAACATGACATTATCTATTATTATAGAGCTCTGATCAGCCTATAAACATGATCTATTATTATAGAGCTCTGCTCAGCCTATAAACATGACATTATCTATTATTATAGAGCTCTGATCAGCCTATAAACATGATCTATTATTGTAGAGCTCTGATCAGCCTATAAACATGACATTATCTATTATTATAGAGCTCTGATCAGCCTATAAACATGACATTCCATGAGAGCAAGATTAGATTTGAAGCTCTACATCTCAAGTTTATTTTGTATTATAATAATAATAATATAATAATATTATGTTGTACTGCCCAGGCTATTTTCCGACGGTTTTAGCATGTGGAGGTTTCATTCAGGTCGCTGTTTAGCTAAATGATATGTCTGTCTTTGGCAGGAGAGAGACCAGACTCTCATTCTGACAGCGGGAAGAGTCCTTCAGGGGAACCAGATCCAGAGACGGCCAAACCAGAGAGACGACATCAGTGCTCCCACTGTGAAAAGAGTTTTACTCATTTAGGGAGTCTGAAAATGCACGAGAGAATACATACAGAGAAAGCGATCCAGAGAGAAACACAGAAGACCTTATCACTGTTCCCACTGTGGAAAGAGTTTTACTCATTTAGGGAGTGTGAAAATGCACGAGAGAATTCATACAGGAGAAAAGCCTTACAACTGCTCCCACTGTGGAAAGAGTTTTACTCAGTTAGGGGCCCTGGTTGGGCATGAGAGAACACACACAGGAGAGAAGCCTTATCACTGTTCCCACTGTGGAAAGAGTTTTATGTGGTATGGGAGCCTGAATGAGCATGAGAGGACACACACAGGAGAAAGGCCCTACCAATGTTCCCAGTGTGAAAAGAGTTTTACCCATCAAGGGAGCCTGAAAGTGCATGAGAGAACACACACAGGAGAAAAGCCCTACCAATGTTCCCAGTGTGAAAAGAGTTTTACCCGATCATGGGGCCTGAAAAAGCATGAGAGAACACACACAGGAGAAAAGCCCTACCAACATACTAAAACACAGGAGGAGAAGACATACCACTGCTCTCATTGTGGAAAGACATTTTCCCAGTCAGAGGACCTGAAATCCCATGAGAGAATAGAGAGGCTGTGTTTTGACTTGTGTTTTTGATAAAAAATGCTAGCTAGTTTCGTCAACAACAACAACAGCTAGTCAGCCACTTTGGTAGCTTGCTAGACAACATAGCCGAAACATTATAGCTCTTGAGATTATTTCGGTGTATATTACTCACTGTGTTTAAGAAAATATATGTTGTATAGATAGTTACCCCATTTATTTGATATGTAAGTTACTAATCAGCTGGCTGAATAGCTAGAATAGCCTACCACTAGGCTAGTAGATCATCTTAACTAGCTAACATCCTCCTATCTGGCTAAGTAACACTAGGCTAATGCTAACAAGCTAGCTAACATCCTCCTATCTGGCTAAGTAACACTAGGCTAATGCTAACAAGCTAGCGAACATCCTCCTATCTGGCTAAGTAACACTAGGCTAATGCTAACAAGCTAGCTAACATCCTCCTATCTGGCTAAGTAACACTAGGCTAATGCTAACAAGCTAGCTAACATCCTCCTATCTGGCTAAGTAACACTAGGCTAATGTTAACAAGCTAGCTAACATCCTCCTATCTGGCTAAGTAACACTAGGCTAATGCTAACTAGCTAGCTAACATCCCCGACCATGAGCTCACTAAGCTACTCCCCTCCTGCTAAAGAAGAGGAGGTCTGCTGGACGGAGAAAGAGGGTCTGTGGCTGAACATTGTCGTGAAAGAGGAGAAGGAAGAGGAGGATGTCACAGTAAAGAAAGAAGATGAGGAAGTTACAGTGAAAGAAGAAGAAGAAGAGAGAGGAGGATGCCGTTCTCGGAGTGAAGGAGGAGGGAGAGATAACTGTCATGTTGGAAGAGGAGAAGGAAACAGTACTTACTTGAGGGAGTGTGCAATTGGCATGCTGACTGCAGGAATGTCCACCAGAGCTGTTGCCAGAGAATTTAATGTCAATTTCTCTACCATAAGCCGATCCCACAGACCACGTGTAACCACACCAGCCCAGGACATCCACATCCGGCTTGTTCACTTAAGGGATCGTCTGAGATCAGCCGCCCGAACAGCTGATGAAACTGAGGAGTATTTCTGTCTGTAATAAAGTCCTTTTGTGTGGAAAAAACTCATTCTGATTGGCTAGGCCTGGCTCCCCAGTGGGTGGACCTATGCCCTCCCAGGCCCACCCATAGCTGCACCCCTCCCCAGTGGGTGGACCTATGCCCTCCCAGGCCCACCCATAGCTGCACCCCTCCCCAGTCATGGGAAATCCATAGATTAGGGCCTTATTTATTTATTTCAATTGACTGATTTCCTTATATGAACTGTAACTCAGTAAAATCTTTGAAATTGTTGCATGTTGCATTTATATTTTTGTTCAGTATACTTTTTATGAGAAAATGTGCAAGAATTGAAGGTGCCAACAAATGTTATAGTCATCATAAGAGTATTTTGCTGTCATAATACAAACAAATCTGCTCCTCCTCGATTAACTTCACTCTTTTCAGCTTCTTCCCACCATTTAATAACACAACCACACCACAGATAGAACAATGAGCCAGATATTTCACCTGATGTATAAATGTTAAGCATCCGGTTGACGTATCCACTCACTACCAAATATGGTGATGAGAGGAAGCCCAGTGGCGGGAGAAGATGGAGATCGAGTGAGACATTCTGCAAATTTTCTCCTCGATTAAACATTTAATCTCAATACAGTTTTATGTTTCCAAAACTTGAATCTATAATAAACACAGTGGTCTAGGTTTTGTAGACTTTACCCTTTGCCACTGTAAAAAAATAAAAATAAAGGGCGAATTGCCTGCCGTTCTGTACTTTTTGGACTCTGATCTGGATTATTGACCTCTGCCTGCCCTAACACTGCCTGCCGTTCTGTACTTTTTGGACTCTGATCTGGATTACTGATCTCTGCCTGCCCTGAGACAGCCTGCTGTTCTGTACTTTTTGGACTCTGATCTGGATTACTGATCTCTGCCTGCCCTGAGACAGCCTGCCGTTCTGTACTTTTTGGACTCTGATCTGGATTACTGATCTCTGCCTGCCCTAACACTGCCTGCCGTTCTGTACTTTTTGGACTCTGATCTGGATTACTGATCTCTGCCTGCCCTGAGGCTGCCTGCCGTTCTGTACTTTTTGGACTCTGATCTGGATTACTGATCTCTGCCTGCCCTGAGACTGCCTGCCGTTCTGTACTTTTTGGACTCTGATCTGGATTACTGATCTCTGCCTGCTCTGAGACAGCCTGCCGTTCTGTACTTTTTGGACTCTGATCTGGATTACTGATCTCTGCCTGCCTTGAGACAGCCTGCCGTTCTGTACTTTTTGGACTCTGATCTGGATTACTGATCTCTGCCTGCCCTGAGACAGCCTGCCATTCTGTACTTTTTGGACTCTGATCTGGATTACTGATCTCTGCCTGCCCCTTGACCTGTTGTTTACCTGCCCCCTGATTTTGTATTAACCTTTTGTTACTTCGACAATGTCAACATCTGGGTCTTCTCCTGAAACGTGATACAGTGAATGTGAGTATATTTAGGTGGTTTAAATTATTAACTTTCCTGCTAACCTTCTAAAAGTTGACGGTGCCAAAATCTTGCCAATGCATTCATTATTCTACTAACTATGACTGAGTGTGAGACATGTTTTCCATAATGTACAGTACCAGTCTAAAGTTTGGACACCTATTCATTCAAGGGTTTTCCTTTATTTTTACTATTTTATTTACACTGTAGAATAATAGTGAAGATGTCAAAACTATGAAATAACACATATGGAATCATGTAGTAACCAAAAAAGTGTTAAACGAAGTCGGGGGAGAAGGGCCTTGGTCAGGGAGGTGACCAAGAAAACAATGGTCACTCTGACAGAGCTCCAGAGTTCCTCTGTGGAGATGGGAGAACCTTCCAGAAGGACAACCATCTCTGCAGTACTCCACCAATCAGGCCTTTATGGTAGAGTGGCCAGACGGAAGCCAATCCTCAGTAAAATGCACATGACAGGCCACTTGGAGTTTGCCAAATGGCACCTTAAGGACTCTCAGACCATGAGAAACAAGATTATCTGGTCTGATGAAACCAAGATTGAACTCTTTGGCCTGAATGCGAAATGTCACGTCTGGGGGAAACCAGGCACCATCCCTACAGTGATGCATGGTGGTGGCAGCATCATGCTGTGGGGATATTTTTCAGCGACAGGGACTGGGAGACTAGTCAGGATCGAAGGAAAGATGAACGGAGCAAAGTACAGAGAGATCCTTGATGAAAACCTGCTCCAGAGCACTCAGGACCTCAGACTGGGGGGCGAAGGTTCACCTTCCAACCGGACAACGACCCTAAGCACACAGCCAAGACAACGCAGGAGCGGCTTCGGGACAAGTCTCTGAATGTCCTTGAGTAGCCCAGCCAGAGTCCGGACTTGAATCCGATCAAACATCTCTGGAGAGACCTGAAAATAGCTGTGCAGCGACGCTCCCCATCCAACCTAACAGAGCTTGAGAGGATCTGCATAGAAGAATGGGAGAAACTCCCCAAATGCAGGTGTTCCAAGCTTGTAGCGTCATACCCAAGAAGAATTGAGGCTGTAATCGCTGCCAAAGGTGCTTCAACAAAGTACTGAGTAAAGG
This sequence comes from Coregonus clupeaformis, assembly GCF_020615455.1. Lineage (NCBI taxonomy): Eukaryota > Metazoa > Chordata > Actinopteri > Salmoniformes > Salmonidae > Coregonus > Coregonus clupeaformis. The sequence goes on along the minus strand of NW_025534232.1, from coordinate 219,730 downwards.
GTCTGAATGCTTATGTACATTTCATATTTCAGTTTGTATTTTTTATACATTTGCCAAAAATTCTAAAAACCAGTTTTTGCTTTGTCGTTATGGGGTATTGTGTATGTGTGTGTGTGTGTGTTTATTGATGAGGGATAAAATCAATTTAATCCATTTTAGAACAAGGCTGTAACGTAACAATGTGGAAAAGTGAAGGGGTCTGAATACTTTCCGACTGCACTGTATATGAAGTGCCGTGGAGGGCACAATATTACAATGTTGCAGTCCAGAAAAGAGAGCTTTACCATCTCTGCCAAAAGCCTGGGCCTCTGATGGAGGCTGTAGAACTGTCATCAACATGCTTCAGTATTCTCCCTTCTCTCTAGGAGCATTTGGGTGCCAAGATCCACATAGGCTCCTCTGGACCGTACCAGAACCCATAGGCTCCTCTGGACCATACCTCTCCCAGAACCCATAGGCTCCTCTGGACCGTACCTCTCCCAGAACCCATAGGCTCCTCTGGACCGTACCTCTCCCAGAACCCATAGGCTCCTCTGGACCGTACCTCTCCCAGAACCCATAGGCTCCTCTGGACTGTACCTCTCCCAGAACCCATAGGCTCCTCTGGACCGTACCTCTCCCAGAACCCATAGGCTCCTCTGGACCGTATATATGAAGCGATGTATGTAGAAAAGTTATTCAAGCAACCTTTTTCAGCGAGCGGTTGATTGGACTGGTAGTGGACGAAGTGCACACTGTTGTTCACCGGTTAGTCTATATTTCAGTCTACATGTTCAGATGAACTCCTGGCTAGCTATTGCCGCTAAATAGCTGTATCATTCATCCTACTTTACTATCAACTGGCTAGCTGTATCATTCATCCTACTTTAAAATCAACTGGCTAGCTTTATCTATCATTCATCCTACTTTACTATCAACTGGCCAGCTGTATCATTCATCCTACTTTACTATCAACTGGCTAGCTGTATCATTCATCCTACTTTACTATCAACTGGCTAGCTGTATCTATCATTCATCCTACTTTACTATCAACTGGCCAGCTGTATCATTCATCCTACTTTACTATCAACTGGCCAGCTGTATCATTCATCCTACTTTACTATCAACTGGCCAGCTGCATCATTCATCCTACTTTACTATCAACTGGCCAGCTGCATTTCATCATACTTTACTATCAACTGGCTAGCTGCATCATTAATCCTACTTTACTATCAACTGGCAAGCTGTATCTATATTTGATTCTACTTTACTATCAACTGGCCAGCTGCATCATTCATTCTACTTTACTATCAACTGGCTAGCTGCATCTATCATTCATGCTACTTTACTATCAACTGGCCAGCTGCATCATTCATCCTACTTTACTATCAACTGGCCAGCTGCATCATTCATCCTACTTTACTATCAACTGGCAAGCTGTATCTATCATTCATCCTACTTTACTATCAACTGGCCAGCTGCATCATTCATACTACTTTAATATCAACTGGCCAGCTGCATTATTTATCCTACTTTACTATCAACGGGCTAGCTGCATCATTCATCCTACTTTACTATCAACTGGCCAGCTGTATCTATCATTCATCCAACTTCATTATCAACTGGCTAGCTGCATCTATCATTCATCCTACTTTACTGATCAACTGGCTAGCTGCATCTATCATTCATCCTACTTTACTATCAACTGGCCCGCTGCATCTATCATTCATCCTACTTTACTATCAACTGGCTAGCTGTATCTATCATTCATCCTAATTTATTATCAACTGGCTAGCTGTATCTATCATTCATCCTACTTTACTATCAACTGGCTAGCTGTATCTATTATTCTTCATACTTTACTATCAACTGGCTAGCTGTTTATCATTCATCCTACTTTACTATCAACTGGCCAGCTGTATCTATCATTCATCCTACTTTACTATCAACTGGCTAGCTGTATCTATCATCACTATCTATCATTCATCCACTTACTACAACTGCTAGCTGTATCTATCATTCATCCTACTGTACTATCAACTGGCTAGCTGTATCCATCATTCATCCTACTTTACTATCAACTGGCCAGCTGTATCTATTATTCATCCTACTTTACTATTAAATGGCTAGCTGCATCATTCATCCTACTTTACTATCAACTGGCCAGCTGTATCTATCATTTATCCTACTTTACTATCAACTGGCCAGCTGCATCATTCATCCTACTTTACTATCAACTGGCCAGCTGTATCTATCATTCATCCTACTTTACTATCAACTGGCCAGCTGCATCATTCATTCTACTTTACTATCAACTGGCCAGCTGCATCATTCATCCTACTTTACTATCAACTGGCCAGCTGTAACTATCATGCATCCTACTTTACTATCAACCGGCCAGCTGCATCTATCATTCATCCTACTTTACTATCAACTGGCTAGCTGTATCTATCATTCATCCTAATTTATTATCAACTGGCTAGCTGTATCTATCATTCATCCTACTTTACTATCAACTGGCTAGCTGTATCTATTATTCTTCATACTTTACTATCAACTGGCTAGCTGTTTATCATTCATCCTACTTTACTATCAACTGGCCAGCTGTATCATTCATCCTACTTTACTATCAACTGGCCAGCTGCATCATTCATCCTACTTTACTATCAACTGGCCAGCTGTATCTATCATTCATCCTACTTTACTATCAACTGGCCAGCTGCATCATTCATTCTACTTTACTATCAACTGGCCAGCTGCATCATTCATGCTACTTTACTATCAACTGGCCAGCTGCATCATTCATCCTACTTTACTATCAACTGGCCAGCTGCATCATTCATCCTACTTTACTATCAACTGGCCAGCTGTAACTATCATTCATCCTACTTTACTATCAACTGGCCAGCTGCATCATTCATCCTACTTTACTATCAACTGGCCAGCTGCATCATTCATCCTACTTTACTATCAACTGGCTAGCTGTATCTATCATTCATCCTAATTTATTATCAACTGGCTAGCTGTATCTATCATTCATCCTACTTTACTATCAACTGGCTAGCTGTATCTATTATTCTTCATACTTTACTATCAACTGGCTAGCTGTTTATCATTCTCCTCTTTATCCTACTTTACTATCAACTGGCCAGCTGCATCATTCATCCTACTTTACTATCAACTGGCCAGCTCTATCTATCATTCATCCTACTTTACTATCAACTGGCCAGCTGCATCATTCATCCTACTTTACTATCAACTGGCCAGCTCTATCTATCATTCATCCTACTTTACTATCAACTGGCCAGCTGCATCATTCATCCTACTTTACTATCAACTGGCCAGCTGTATCTATCATTCATCCTACTTTACTATAAACTGGCTAGCTGTATCATTCATTTTACTTTACTATCAACTGGCCAGCTGCATCAAGGGTCTTTAGATGCCAGGGGGGAAAAAATATCTAATATCAGAGAGCTCTTACCCAACTCTGTGGAAACCCAAGGGGCCTCCAGAGTTATCCAAGCCTGAGACTGGGTTTGGTCATTTGTAAGTCTAAATTGAATTAATGATGATAGACACATTGCAGTTTCTGAATGACATCAACAGAGCCAAGCTCAAATTCAAGGTACAGTACAGAAGCTTACACAAGGATATGGATGCATCTCAATAGTCTGAACCCAAGGTTATGGATGCATCTCAATAGTCTGAACCCAAGGATATGGATGCATCTCAATAGTCTGAACCCAAGGTTATGGATGCATCTCAATAGTCTGAACCCAAGGTTATGGATGCATCTCAATAGTCTGAACCCAAGGTTATGGATGCATCTCAATAGTCTGAACCCAAGGATATGGATGCATCTCAATAGTCTGATCCCAAGGTTATGGATGCATCTCAATAGTACATAATGGGTTCAACCATAATGCTTTCACCTGTCTGCTGTTGAGATCAATGACAATGAAAGAAAAGGAGATAGAGGAAGCCACTGTAGACTATTGAGATGCCCCCCTACAGTAGACTAACTTGTTATGAATCCTGTGTAGGACACAGGGAAGGGTGTGTTCAGTGTTACTCTCCCTCAGGATGAGGAGACCAAGGAGCTGCTGTCACTGATGACTCCACTGTCTGGTGAAGAAACAGAGCCGCTTGTTGACAGATTGGATCATCCTCAAGAGGTCAAAGGGCAGGCTGAACCATCCCAGGCTGCTTCAGTGACCCAGAAATCAGGAGTTGACCTCTTGGATAGGTAAGAGATAGCAGGAACATAATCAAACCAGACTCAGAGCTGGATAGGTAAGAGATAGCAGGAACATAATCAAACCAGACTCAGAGCTGGATAGGTAAGAGATAGCAGGAACATAATCAAACCAGACGCAGAGCTGGATAGGTAAGAGATAGCAGGAACATAATCAAACCAGACTCAGAGCTGGATAGGTAAGAGATAGCAGGAACATAATCAAACCAGACTCAGAGCTGGATAGGTAAGAGATAGCAGGAACATAATCAAACCAGACTCAGAGCTGGATAGGTAAGAGATAGCAGGAACATAATCAAACCAGACTCAGAGCTGGATAGGTAAGAGATAGCAGGAACATAATCAAACCAGGCTCAGAGCTGGATAGGTAAGAGATAGCAGGAACATAATCAAACCAGGCTCAGAGCTGGATAGGTAAGAGATAGCAGGAACATAATCAAACCAGGCTCAGAGCTGGATAGGTAAGTGATAGCAGGAACATAATCAAACCAGGCTCAGAGCTGGATAGGTAAGAGATAAATATGCCATTTAGCAGACGCTTTTATCCAAAGCGACTTACAGTCATGCGTGCATACATTTTTTGTGTATGGGTGGTCCCGGGGATTGAACTCACTACCTTGGCGTTACAAGCGCCGTGCTCTACCAGCTGAGCTACAGAGGACCACGATAGCAGGAACATAATCAAACCAGACTCAGAGCTGGATAGGTAAGAGATAGCAGGAACATAATCAAACCAGACTCAGAGCTGGATAGGTAAGAGATAGCAGGAACATAATCAAACCAGACTCAGAGCTGGATAGGTAAGAGATAGCAGGAACATAATCAAACCAGACTCAGAGCTGGATAGGTAAGAGATAGCAGGAACATAATCAAACCAGACTCAGAGCTGGATAGGTAAGAGATAGCAGGAACATAATCAAACCAGACTCAGAGCTGGATAGGTAAGAGATAGCAGGAACATAATCAAACCAGACTCAGAGCTGGATAGGTAAGAGATAGCAGGAACATAATCAAACCAGACTCAGAGCTGGATAGAAGAAGTGTTCTTCCTAACCAGTCCCTCAACAGCTCTCTGACTGAGCTCCACCCTCACTGGGTCTTCAGAGGAGAGGAAGGCTGAGGAGGGATGGAAGGATGAATGGATCACACAGGACACCAGATAAGACCCCTCCCCAGTTCTTTAGCCAGAGAGCTGTTGAGGAACTGGTTAGGAAGAACACTTCTACAGCCAGAGAGCTGTTGAGGGACTGGTTAGAAGAACACGTCTACAGCCAGAGAGCTGTTGAGGGACTGGTTAGGAAGAACACGTCTACAGCCAGAGAGGTGTTGAGGGACTGGTTAGGAAGAACACTTCTACAGCCAGAGAGGTGTTGAGGGACTGGTTAGGAAGAACACTTCTACAGCCAGAGAGGTGTTGAGGGACTGGTTAGGAAGAACACTTCTACAGCCAGAGAGGTGTTGAGGGACTGGTTAGGAAGAACACTTCTACAGCCAGAGAGCTGTTGAGGGACTGGTTAGGAAGAACACTTCTACAGCCAGAGAGGTGTTGAGGGGACTGGTTAGGAAGAACACTTCTACAGCCAGAGAGGTGTTGAGGGACTGGTTAGGAAGAACACTTCTACAGCCAGAGAGGTGTTGAGGGACTGGTTAGGAAGAACACTTCTACAGCCAGAGAGGTGTTGAGGGACTGGTTAGGAAGGACACTTCTACAGCAAGAGAGGGGTCTTATCTGGTGTCCTGTGTGAATTTAAGTATAATCCCTCTAATTCTCCTCTCTCTCTCTCTCTCTCTTTCGGAGGACCTGAGCCCTAGGACCATGCCTCAGGACTACCTGGCCTGATGACTCCTTGCTGTCCCAAGTCCACCTGGTCGTGCTGCCGCTCCAGTTTCAACTCTTCTGCCTGCGGCTATAGAACCCTGACCTGTTCACCAGACGTGATCCTTTGTCCCGGACCTGCTGATATCGACCCTCTCTCTACCGCACCTGCTGTTTTGACCTCAGAATGCTCAGCTATGAAAAGCCAACTCCTGAGGTAGTGACCTGTTGCACCCTCTACAACCACTGTGATTATCATTTGACCCTGCTGGTCATCTATGAACGTTTTAACATCAAAGGCATGGAATAATTAAAAATGTATATTTTGTCAGGCTGTATGTTTGAGATATGAGTAAGTGATTTGAGTCATGCTTCTTCAGTAGTGGAATAAAGACAATTAGCACTTGAATGTTGTAAAGAAATACTGGAGTGATGTAAGATTGTTAATAAAACAGTTCATAGACGCATGTGTTATCCTGCGTCAATGTTTATAGGCTGCAAGTACATTGAAATGAAGTTGTTTTCAAGTCGTTGAAACAACGACCTAAAAAATACATATTTTTAACTTTAACTTTCAACCAAAACCAAACGTAGATTGGACCTCGAGCATAGTCTTCTTTTCAACGTCTTTTCAACAACATTTTGCAAGGTGGGATACTGCCCAATGTCAAAACACAGTTTTAACGTGTCCAAATCAATAACCAATATGCAGAAATAGTTTGTGATAAATGGAAAACCTAAACATAACATGTACTATCGACACAAACATGTTCCACAATAGTAATCATAATACTTGTATTCATTTAAACAACCACCTTATTAACTGCACAAGCACCAAAAACACTGTTGTTTTGACAAGTGGCAATAAATCACTAATATCGATTAGGGGGGAAAATCAGATTGTACGTGCTGTTGAAACTAACACAACAAAAAAATACACATGGAAACGGGCGATATCTTTTACTTCACTGGTTAGAGGACAACCTGCAGAAGACAGTCAGCTACATTTTGGAGTGATGCATTTAAATTTATGGGTCCCCAAAACGAAGAGAAACGCAACACTTATTTGTCATCACTCATATTGATATCACGTTGAAATCAATTGCGCGAGGGGGGAGATGAGGTTGCACGTCCTGTTAAAACTAACAGCTCAAAAACCACACGGAATCTGGGAATAATGTGTACATCACTGGTCAGAGGACAATTTGTAGGAAACAGCTAGCTACATTTAGAAGTGTTGCATTTTGATTCAAGTGGGTCGCCAACGTGGTAAGTGTAACACAACTCATTTCAGAGCCTGGATTTTCCCCCTGATGAGGCTAATATCCATATCACGCTGAAATCAATAGAACAGGGGGAAACGGTTGGGGCCCACAATTGGCCCACGTCGTCGGTAGGGGAGGGAATGGCCAGCAGGGACGTAGCTCAGTTGGTAGAGCATGGCGTTTGCAACGCCAGGGTTGTGGGTTCGATTCCCACGGGGGGCCAGTATGAAAAATACAAAAATAATGTATGCACTTACTAACTGTAAGTTGCTCTGGATAAGAGCGTCTGCTAAATGACTAAAAATGTAAAATGTAAATGGTTCTACATTGTGAAATTCATTAAAATACATTGTGACATTATTTAATTGATATCATGAAACAACTCCTTCATGTATGTACTTTCTGATGTTTAATCAGAGTTCTTTTACCAGCGTATCTCTTGCCACATTGATCACAGCTATAAGGTTTCTCTCCAGTGTGTGTTCTCAAATGTACCTTCAGGTTGCTTGAATCACTAAAACTCTTCCCACATTGATCACAGCTATAAGGTTTCTCTCTAGTGTGTGTTCTCAAATGTGCCATCAGGTTGCTTGATCGACTAAAACTCTTCCCACATTGATCACAGCTATAAGGTTTCTCTCTAGTGTGCGTTCTCAAATGTGCCATCAGGGTGCTTGATTTAGTAAAACTCTTCCCACATTGATCACAGCTATAAGGTTTCTCTCCTGTGTGTATTCTCTGGTGTATAGTCAGACTGGTAGATGAAGTAAAACTCTTCCCACATTGATCACAGCTATAAGGCTTCTCTCCTGTGTGTATTCTCTGGTGTATAGTCAGATGGCTAGATGTAGTAAAACTCTTCCCACATTGATCACAGCTATAAGGTTTCTCTCCTGTGTGTGTTCTCTGGTGTATAGTCAGACTGGTAGATGTAGTATAACTCTCCCCACATTGATCGCAGCTATACGGTTTCTCTCCAGTGTGTGTTCTCAAATGTACCTTCAGGCAGCTTGCGTAAGTAAAACTCTTCCCACATTGATTACAGCTATACGGTTTCTCTCCTGTATGGATTCTCATATGTCTTTTAAGGTCTGCTGAAGAGTTGAATATCTTCCCACAGTCAGAGCAGCAGTGAGATTTCTTCCCTGTGGGTTTCCGCTGGTGTTTCTTGAGGTGTTCTGATCTGGAGAGACTCTTCTCTGCCTCCTCAGCTTCATGATGTTGTTGAGGCTCCCCAGAGGATCCACGATAGTCACGTCTCTCTTCTATGTGAACGACAAAGTCAGACAGATGGTTAAAGGCCCACAACAGCAGAAATACTGTTTATTTGAGGTAAAAGGTGATGCCCAGAGCGTACCCATGAAGCTGTACAACAATTGACATCTGTAAAATTATTTGACAATTGTCTTAAGACAGTCAAGTAAACAATAATAGTAATATCTTGTCTTGTTTTCACATTAGTAGTAACATCGATGATTGTAGGCCAGAAATATGAATACACACAAAACATATGAACAAAATCATCCACTGTGAAAGTTGATACTTGCAGGCCCTTCATATGTAGGCTATGAGCAGCACTTCGTTAAATTGATCAAATCAGTTATTGTTTTCTTGATCAAACCGTGAGCAACACCTGTCAAACTCATTTCTCTCAAAACACAGGTATGTCGATTCCCACGGGACTAGGTATTACCAGAGGACCTTGGAGTTCGCCAAAAAACAGTAGGTTATTCTGGCTTGAATTGTTCCTCTCCTGCCATGTAAAAATGACTGACATGGCAGATTCAGACGGGACTAAAATTACAGATGTGGTGTTTTGTGCTTGTGCATATAATTACATTCAGAACCGCGGACAGCGACAGTATCCAAAGCGGGAGAAAGTACATTTGTTATAAAATAATATTAGATTTATTAGTGTTGCATAATTTTTTTGTACATAATATAACCATATACAATTTATGTATCACATGTCTTAGAGCGATGGACTGTGCCATCTCCGTGGCCTCCACAAAGTCTTGTGCACCAGCTGTTCCGGACGACTGTATGATCACTCTCTCCTTAGCCGATGTGAGTAAGACCTTTAACCCCTGTAAATCTAAGCCGTTGGGGGAGGGGGCTAAACTGACATATGGAATTGTTTTAAGATGGTCGATACTATGGATTACTTAAATTACTTAGATTGAAGCAAATTTGCGTCAATTGACTCCAAGGGGTTAAACAGGTTAATCTTCACAGACAGATTACCAGGACGCGTACTCAAGAGCATGCACTGACAAGCTGGCAAGAGTCTTCACTGACATTTTAAAACGTCTCCCTGACCGCGTCTGTAATACCTACATGTTTCAAGCAGAGGCATTAATATGGAGTTGGTCCCCCTTTGCTGCTATAACAGCCTCCACTCTTCTAGGAAGGCTTTCCACTAGATGTTGGAACATTGCTGCGGGGACTTGCTTCCATTCAGCCACAAGAGCTTTAGTGAGGTCGGGCACTGACGTTGGGCGATTAGGCCTGGCTCGCAGTCGGCCTTCCAATTCATCCCAAAGGTGTTCTATGGGGTTGAGGTCAGGGCTCTGTGCAGGCAAGTCAAGTTCTTCCACACCGATCTCGACAAACCATTTCTGTTTGGACTTTCGCTTTACGCACAGGGGCATTGTCATGCTGAAACAGGAAAGGGCCTTCCCCAAGCTGTTGCCACAAAGTTGGAAGCACAGAATCGTCTAGAATGTCACTGTATGCTGTAGCGTTAAGATTTCCCTTCACTGGAACTAAGGGGACCGAACCATGAATAACAGCCCCAGGCCATTATTCCTCCTCCACCAAACATTACAGTTGGCACTATGCATTGGGGCAAGTAGTGTTCTCCGGGCGTCCGCTAAACCCAGATTCGTCCGTCGGATTGATCACTCCAGAGAACGCCTTTCTACTGCTCCAGAGTCCAATGGCAGCGAGCTTTACACCACTCCAGCCGACACTTGGCATTAAGCATGGTGATCTGGGGCTTGTGTGCGGCTGCTCGGCCATGGAAACCCATTTCATGAAGCTCCCGACTAACAGTTATTCTGTGACGTTGCTTCCAGAGCAGTTTGGAATGCGCTTCAGCACTCGGCGGGCGTGGGGTGGCCACTTCGGGTTCAGCCGTTGTTGCTCCTAGACGTTTCCACTTCACAATAACAGCACTTACAGTTGACCGGGGCAGCTCTGGCAGGGCAGAAATTTGACGAACTGACTTGTTGGAAAGGTGGCATCCTATGACGGTGCTACGTTTAAAGTCACTGAGCGCTTCAGTAAGGCCATTCTACTGCCAATGTTTGTCTATGGAAATTGCATGGCTGTGTGCTCGATTTTATACACCTGTCAGCAACGGTTGTGGCTGAAACAGCTGAATCGACTAATTTGAAGGGGTGTCCACATACTTTTGTATATATAGTGTATTTGCGACTGCTCGACTAAAAAAATCTCTGTCGACAAAACAGCCTATCGACCAAACAATCGACCAGTCGACTAGGGTCAGCCCTAATAAAAATGAAAATACATTTGCAGAATATTATACAATGACTTATCAACAGCTCCAACAATTTCACCCCCACAGGAAAGCCTCACTGGCAGATATAGAAAGACCCATAAACTGTATAGCCATTGATTCTTTAAGAATATAACTTTTAAATGCCTCAAATGTTTCAACTGTCTTACCCCATCAGAAACCAAAACATAAGCTCATATAACGCCACTGTTTGTAAACAAACACTGTATAGCCTCAATCTGGTTAAAACTGTGATTTTGACCTTATGGACGGCCAGTCCTTGTATTCATAGTGTAGTTAATTCCAGCGGTAGCCCTGAGCTGGACTCAAACCTGGGTCCAGAGACTGTCAAGCCAACACCTTATAACTGTTATACCAAGATGTCTGAACTTCTTGATGAGGTCGTTAGGTTTTGGGTTAAGGTTGCTACAATAGCTTTCTCTATGAATTTGAGAGTGGTTACATTTCTCCAGCCCCCATCCCTCAGCTGTTTACCAAACCAAGTCTCTCTGGGCAGCCATTTTGTTGCTGTTTAAATCCTAGGTTGTTCCTTTAAAAAAGCCACATCAATCAATCAACCAATCTGCAGTTCAAACAATAACAAAGCTGTAATTCTGCCACTGTTTTGGTAATAAGATGATGGATGGGACTGGAGAAATGTAACTACTCTCAAATTCATAGACAGACCTATGGATGCAAGGACTGACCATCCATGATATCAACATTATAGTTTTAACCTTGTTGAGGCTATACAGTGTTGGTTTACATTTACATTGTTTCTAAACATTGGAGTAAAAAAAGCTTATTTTGGGATCTGATGGGGTAAGACAGTTGAACTAAGCTCATGAGGAATGTGTTATATTCTTCAAGAATATAAATCATTTAAAAGTCCAAATATGGATGTAGCAACTGCATATTTCCCCTTTAACACCACACATCAGATCAACAACTGCAGAGTTTGTGCCTCTGTTTTTAAGACAGTACTTACTAGTGTTAATCAGGGCCCGGTTTCTCAAAACCATCTTACTGCTAAGTTCATCATTAGAACCATTGGATGCCTTAAGGTGCCTTTGGGAACCCGGAACCAGATATCCAGTTTCCTCCTCTTCTCCCTCCTCCTTTTTCGATGTGACAGTCATCTCCCCCTCCTCCTCTTTCACTCCAAAAACGGGAGCCTCCTCTTCTTTCACTGTAACATCCTCTTCCTCTTTCACTCTGAACGCGTCTTCCTCTTCTTTCACTGTAACGTCTTTCTCTTCTTCTTTCACGGTAACAGCCTCACCCTCTACTTGTTTTTGCATTGTAACATCCTCCTCTTCCTCCTCCTCTTTCACTAGAGCTTCTTTCTCCGTCCAGCAGACCTCCTCTTCTTTAGCAGGAGGAGAGTAGCTTAGTGAGCTCATGGTCGGGGATGTTAGCTAGCTAGGCTAGTGCTAACTTAACCAGCCAGCTAGCTGACCAATAACAACAACACCGTAAATATGAAATTAAATGGGATAACTAACTAGACGACAGAAGTGGGTTTAAAACACAGTGGCTAATATACACGAAAGCGTCTAAAGAGCTTTATTGGTTGGGCTATTTTGTCTAGCAAGCTACCGAGGTGTCTGACTAACTGTTGCTGCTGTTGAAAGAAGCGTCCCGTCCACTAGATTATACGTCACACTAGCAGCATAGCCTTAAAGTCCCACATCGCCATCTGCTGACTGGAGTGGGTAACGCAGTCTTTTTTTTTTGTCATTTAGCAGACGCTCTTATCCAGAGCGATTTACAGGAGCAATTAGGGTTAAGTGCCTTGCTCAAGGGCACATCAACAGATGTTTCACCTAGTCGGTGAAGATCTACACCTAGTCGGTGTAGATTTTATTTTTAGACAAGTTAAAGGGTAGGAGGAAGCATGAGTTTTTACTCACCAGTGTAACAACACAATGTGGTTAAAGAAGGAGGGGGAGGTAGGGAGGGGGGAGGGGGGGGTGCAAAGCACTTCACTCATTCCATGATATACAAACAACCTCCAATAGATGGCCCTGTAGCCTGGCATCGCGCTCTGTCTTTGGGCCTACAGTCAGATTCATGGCCACTTCATCGCTTGACGACTTTTGACGCGAAAATGAGTGCTGCGAAAATGAGAAAAGTGGACTGAATGTCTTGTGATTTAAAAAAGTATGGACAGCAAAATACTTTTTTTTTTACTAATATTGGACGTATGTCTGATATGTCAAGAAAGTGTTGCCGTTTTTAAGGAATATAATCTCAATAGTCAATTTTCAAGCATGCTAAAGGTGTGTTAAAGCTGGAACATGTTGTCAAAGTGGTTGTAAAACTTGTTTACACGGGAAAGGAGGCTTAACCATCGTTAGTTCATTCAGCTGCTCAATGACACAGAGGCAGAGCACCAGGACTTGTTGTACCATTCAAATGTGCGCTGGCTAAAGCCTGGAAAAAGTATGTCGCCGTGTGTGGGAACTGAGAGGGGAGATAGGTATGTTCCTTGATACGGTTGGTGAAGCTACGTCATTCAAGGCCAAACTTAATGTTGTTCTCCAGGACCTGTCTGTGAAAAATGTTTTCACAAAAAACAAGGGTAGAGATGTTACAAGGGTAGAATTGTTCTGCAATGTACACCTACAGGACACTAGTAGTTGCGTGTCAATGTGAAAAAAATAATAAAGGCTTCACATGTTTTGTCACGTATATAACTTAGTATGTGGCCCTTCCTTGGTTTCAAGTTTTCTTGGCCCTTGAGCCACCCCTGATCTAGAGTTCGTATGAGAGCCCGTTGGGAATTAAAAAAAATAAAAATAATAATAATAACATTAATAAGAAATAAGGAAAAAATATATATGTATATACAGTGAGGGAAAACAAGTATTTGATCCCCTGCTGATTTTGTACGTTTGCCCACTGACAAAGAAATGATCAGTCTATAATTTTAATGGTAGGCTTATTTGAACAGTGAGAGACAGAATAACAACAACAAAAATCCAGAAAGACGAATGTCAAAAATGTTATGAATTGATTTGCATTTTAATGAGGGAAATAAGTATTTGACCCCTCTGCAAAACATGACTTAGTACTTGGTGGCAAAAACCCTTGTTGGCAATCACAGAGGTCAGACGTTTCTTGTAGTTGGCCACCAGGTTTGCACACATCTCAGGAGGGATTTTGTCCCACTCCTCTTTGCAGATCTTCTCCAAGTCATTAAGGTTTCGAGGCTGACGTTTGGCAACTCGAACATTCAGCTCCCTCCACAGATTTTCTATGGGATTAAGGTCTGGACACTGGCTAGGCCACTCCAGGAACTTAATGTGCTTCTTCTTGAGCCACTCCTTTGTTGCCTTGGCCGTGTATTTTGGGTCATTGTCATGCTGGAATACCCATCCACGACCCATGTTCAATGCCCTGGCTGAGGGAAGGAGGTTCTCACCCAAGATTTGACGGTACATGGCCCCGTCCATCGTCCCTTTGATACGGTGAAGTTGTCCTGTCCCCTTAGCAGTCCTTCACGGCTTAGTGTGTTACCAATTGTTTTCTTGTTGACTATGGTCCCAGCTGCCTTGAGATCATTGACAAGATCCTCCCGTGTAGTTCTGGGCTGATTCCTCACCGTTCTCATGATCATTGCAACTCCACGAGGTGAGATCTTGCATGGAGCCCCAGGCCGAGGGAGATTGACAGTTATTTTGTGTTTCTTCCATTTGCGAATAATCGCACCAACTGTTGTCACCTTCTCACCAAGCTGCTTGGCGATGGTCTTGTAGCCCATTCCAGCCTTGTGTAGGTCTACAATCTTGCCCCTGACATCCTTGGAGAGCTCTTTGGTCTTGGCCATGGTGGAGAGTTTGGAATCGGATTGATTGATTGCTTCTGTGGACAGGTGTCTTTTATACAGGTAACAAACTGAGATTAGGAGCACCCCTTTAAGAGTGTGCTCCTAATCTCAGCTCGTTACCTGTATAAAAGACACCTGGGAGCAAGAAATCTTTCTGACTGAGAGGGGATCAATAATTATTTCCCTCATTAAAATGCAAATCACGTTTGAATGATAAATAGTTTCCCAAATCAGAAAACCCTCAGGGCCTTTTTCTTCATACATTTTGAATTGTGTAGACATTTTTTATCTTAATAAAATAGATTTGACAAACTGACATTCAATCAGTGTAGTAAAATAATAATACAACTTAGATATTTCAATGGTTGTATGCATTTTGTTGCCAATATATAGTTTTACATCAGTCCAGAACACCTTACTATGTGAGGTAGCTCAGCTGGTAGAGCACGGCGCTTGTAACGCCAGGGTAGTGGGTTCGATCCCCGGGACCACCCATACACAAAAATGTATGCACACATGACTGTAAGTCGCTTTGGATAAAAGCGTCTGCTAAATGGCATATTATTATAATATTTACAATTACAAAATAGGTGTTCAATAGATTCAGTTTCTAGTTCACAAAAACTGCATTCACTGGTAACATCAGGTACAGTGCATTCGGAAAGTATTCAGACCCCTTGACTTTTTCCAAATTTTGTTACATTACAGCCTTATTCTAAAATTGATTAAATAGTTATTTTCCTCAATCTACACACAATATCCCATAATGATAAAGCAAAAACAGGTTTTTAGAAATTGTAAATTTATTAAAAATAAAAAACGGAAATATCACATGTATATAGTATTCAGACCGTTTACTCAGTACTTTGTTGAAGCACATTTGGCAGCGATTACAGCCTCTACCATCCGTTCTATTGGCCAACTTGCAAACTGGAGAATAAACTGGACGATCTCCGTTTCCGAGACAATCCTAACAAATGGGACATTAAAAAACGGTAATATCTGATGTTTCACCGATTCGTGGCTGGGTTTTCCGTGCATCGGCAGAACAGAACAGCTACGTAAGACGAGGGGTGTAACAGCTGGTGTCGCGATGTCTAATATTAAGGAAGTCTCGAGGTTTTTACTCGCCTGAGGTAGAATACCTCATGATAAAGCTGTAGACCACACTATCTACCAAGAGAGTTTACATCTATATTTTTCGTAGCCGTCCATTTACCACCACAAACTGATGCTGGCACTAAGACCGCACTCAACGAGCTGTAGAAGGCCATAAGCAAACAAAAAAAAATGCTCATCCAGAAGCGGCGCTCCTATTGGCCACTACACTACAGGACTGTTTTGCTAAAAAAGACTGGAATATGTTTCTGGATTCAACCAATGGCATGCTTAGTCCCCTCCTGTACTCCCTGTTCACCCCATGCTACGTTATACAGCTGCACCATCGAGAGCATCCTGACTGGTTGCATCACCGCCTGGAATGGCATCTGCTTGGCCTCCGACCGCAAGGCACCACAGAGGGTAGTGCGTACGGCCCAGTACATCACTGGGGCCAAGCTCCCTGCCATCCAGGACCTCTATACCAGGCGGTGTCAGAGGAAGGCCCAAAAAATTGTCAAAGACTCCAGCCACCCTAGTCATAGACTGTTCTCTCTGCTACCGCACGGCAAGCGGTACCGGAGCGCCAAGTCTAGGTCCAAAAGGCTCCTTAACAGCTTCTACCCCTAAGCCATAAGACTGCTGAACAATTAATACAATGGCCACCCGGACTGTTTACATTGACACCCCCTACCCCCCCATTTGTTTTTACACTGCTGCTACTCGCTGTTTATCATCTATGCATAGTCACTTTACCCCTACCTACATGTACAAATGACCTTGACTAATCTGTACCCGGTACATTGACTCGGTACCGGTACCCCTGTATATAGCCTCGTTATTACCTGGACTAACCTGTACCCCAGCCCATTGACTCGGTACCGGTACCCCCTGTATATAGCCTCGTTATTACCTGGACTAACCTGTACCCCCAGCCCATTGACTCGGTACCGGTACCCCCTGTATATAGCCTCGTTATTACCTGGACTAACCTGTACCCCAGCCCATTACCTCGGTACCGGTACCCCCTGTATATAGCCTCGTTATTACCTGGACTAACCTGTACCCCAGCACATTACCTCGGTACCGGTACCCCCTGTATATAGCCTCATTATTACCTGGACTAACCTGTACCCCAGCCCATTGACTCGGTACCGGTACCCCTGTATATAGCCCCCCAGCCCATTGACTCGGTACCGGTACCCCCTGTATATAGCCTTGTTATTGTTGCCTTTAATTAAATGTTTTACTTTAGTTTATTTAGTAAATATTTCCTTAACTCTATTTCTTGAACTGCATTGTTGGTCAATTCCGGGAGAGGGGGAGATGAGGTTGCACGGAATCTGGGAATAATGTGTACATCACTGGTCAGAGGACAATTTGTAGAAAACAGCTAGATACATTTAGAAGTGTTGCATTTTGATTCAAGAGGGGCGCGTATCCGCAGCAGGTCTCCAAGGTGAACAGCCTCTGGCATGTTAGAACAACGTAGGTTAAGGGAAGTCGGCAAGTCAGATCCGTAACTTCGGGATAAGGATTGGCTCTAAGGGCTGGGTCGGTGATTGGCTCTAAGGGCTGGGTCGGTGATTGGCTCTAAGGGCTGGGTCGGTGATTGGCTCTAAGGGCTGGGTCGGTGATTGGCTCTAAGGGCTGGGTCGGTGATTGGCTCTAAGGATTGGCTCTAAGGGCTGGGTCGGTGATTGGCTCTAAGGATTGTCTCTAAGGGCTGGGTCGGTGATTGGCTCTAAGGGCTGGGTCGGTGATTGGCTCTAAGGGCTGGGTCGGTGATTGGCTCTAAGGGCTGGGTCGGTGATTGGCTCTAAGGGCTGGGTCGGTGATTGGCTCTAAGGGCTGGGTCGGTGATTGGCTCTAAGGGCTGGGTCGGTGATTGGCTCTAAGGGCTGGGTCGGTGATTGGCTCTAAGGGCTGGGTCGGTGATTGGCTCTAAGGGCTGGGTCGGTGATTGGCTCTAAGGGCTGGGTCGGTCGGGGCTGGGGTGCGAAGCGGGGCGGGGCGGTAAGTGTAACACAACACTTTTTTTTTGTTAATTACTTTTTGTTAATCACATAAATAGTACTCTTTCAATTCAGAGCCTGGATTTTCCCCCTGATGAGGTTAATAACCATATCACTCTGAAATCAATAGAACAGGGGGCAAACATTTAAGGGTCAACATTATGACATTATTAATTTAAATACTCTACAATGTTAAAACATTCTACATTGTGACATTATTTCATTGATATCATGGAACAACTCCTTCATGTATGAATTGTCTGATGTTTAACCAGAGATCTTTTATCAGAGTATCTCTTGTCACATTGATCACAGCTATGAGGTTTCTCTCCTGTGTGTGTTCTCTGGTGTGATTTTAAACTTCCTGATGAAGCAAAACTATTTCCACAGTCAGGGCAGTGGTAAGGTTTCTCTCCTGTGTGTGTTCTCTGACGTATAGTAGAACAGCTAGATGTAACAAAACCCTTCCCACATTGATACCAGCTATATACGTTCTCTACAGTGTGAATTCTCTGGTGTGTTTTTAGAGAATCTGACCGTGAGAAACTTTTCCTACAGACAGAGCAGTGGTAAGGCTTCTCTCCTGTATGCGTTCTGCTATGTACTATCACGCTGCTTGAATGACTAAAACTCTTCCCACATTGAGTACAGCTATAAGGTTTCTCTCCTGTATGGATTCTCTTATGTACCATCAGGGAGCCTGAATGACTAAAACTCTTCCCACATTGAGTACAGCTATAAGGTTTCTCTCCTGTGTGTGTTCTCTGGTGTGATTTTAAATGTCCTGACATAACAAAACTCTTCCCACAGTCAGAGCAGCTATAAGGTTTCTCTCCTGTATGGATTCTCTGATGTATTTTAAGGGTTGCTAAAGAGTTGCATCTCCTCCCACAATCAGAGCAGCTGTGAGATTTCGCGACAGTGTGTATTCTCAGGTGTAATATCAGTGCTTTTGAGTGAACAAAACTCTTCCCACATTGAGTACAGCTATAAGATTTCTCTCCTGTGTGTGTTTTCCGGTGTGATTTGAAATATCCTGAGATAACTGATCTCTTTCCACAGTCAGAGCAGTGGTGAGCTTTCTTCCCTGTGGGTCTCCGCTGGTCTTTGAGATGTTCTGATGTGGAGAGACTCTTTCCACAGTCAGAGCAGCGGTGAGCTTTCTTCCCTGTGGGTCTCTGCTGGTGTTTGAGATGTTCTGATGTGGACAGACTCTTCTCTGCCACGTCAGCTTCATGATGTTGTTGAGGCTCCCCAGAGGATCCACGATAGTCACGTCTCTCTCCTGTGTGAACAACAAAGTCAAACAGATGGTTAACCTCTTAAGGATCTGACCCTTTTTTTCAATTTTTCACCTAAAATGACATACCCAAATCGAACTGCCTGTAGCTCAGGACCTGAAGCAAGGATATGCATATTCCTGATACCATTTGAAAGGAAACACTTTGAAGTTTGTGGAAATTGTAAATAAATGTAGGAGAATATAACACATTAGATCTGGTAAAAGATAATACAAATGTTATGTTACATCTATTATGTTTTTGTTCCATCATCTTTGAAATGCAAGAGAAAGGCCACAATATAATATTGCAGTTTAGGCGAATTTAGATCGTGGCCACTAGATGGCAGCAGTGTGTGTGCAAAGCTTCAGATTGATCCAGTGAAGCATTGCTATACTGGACTATTTTGTATCAAGTCTGCCCAAATGTGCCGAATTGGTCAATTGATACATTTTCAAATACATAACTATAGACTAACTAACATTGTAGTCCAGGTGGCCATTTGATTAATTGTTCAGCAGTCTTATGGCTTGGGGGTAGAAACTGTTAAGGAGCCTTTTGGTCCTAGACTTGTCGCTCCGGTACCGCCTGCCATGCGTTAGCAGAGAGAACAGTCTATAACTTGGGTGAACAGAGTCCTTGACAATTTTTTTGGGCCTTCCTCTGACACCGCCTAGTATGTAGGTCCTGGATGGCAGGAAGCTTGGCCCCAGTGATGTACTGGGCCGTACGCACTACCCTGTGTAGCTCCTTATGGTCAGATGCAGAGCAGTTGCCATACCAGGCGGTGATGCAACCGGCCAGGATGCTCTCGATGGTGCAGCGGTAAAACTTTTTGAGGATCTGGGGACCCATGCCAAATCTTTTTCAGTCTCCTGAGGGGGAAAAGGTGTTATCGTGCCCTCTTCACGGCTGTCTTGGTGTGTTTGAACCATGATAGTTCGTTGGTGATGTGGACACCAAGGAACTTGAAACTCTCGACCCGCTCCACTACAGCCCCGTCGATGTTAATCGGGGCCTGTTCGGCCCGCCTTTTCCTGTACTACACGATCAGATCCTTTGTCTTACTCACATTGAGGGAGAAGTTATGGTCCTGGCACCACACTGCCAGGTCTCTGACCTCCTCCATATAGGCTGTCTCATCATTGTCCGTGATCAGGCATTCCACTGTTGTCGTCAGCAATTGGAGTGGGTCTAGGATTTCTGGGATGATGGTGTTGATGTGAGCCATGACCAGCCTTTGAAAGCACTTCATGGCTACCGACGTGAGTGCTACGGGGCGGTAATCATTTAGGCAGGTTACCTTCGCTTCCTTTGGCACAGGGACTATGGTAGTCTGCTTGAAACATGTAGGTATTACAGACTCTGTCAGGGAGAGGTTGAAAATGTCAGTGAAGACACCTGCCAGTTTGTCTGCGCATGCTTTGAGTACACGTCCTGGTAATCCGTCTGGCCCCGCGGCTTTGTGAATGTTGACCCGTTTAAAGGTCTTGCTTACATCGGCTACTGAGAGCGTGATCACACAGTCGTCCGGAACAGCTGGTGCTCTCATGCATGCTTCAGTGTTGCTTGCCTTGAAGCGAGCATAGAAGTAATTTAGCTCGTCTGGTAGGCTCGCATCACTGGGCAGCTCGCGGCTGGGCTTCCCTTTGTAGTTTGTAATAGTTTTCAAGCCCTGCCACATCCGACGAGCATCAGAGCCGGTGGATTAGGATTCAATCTTAATTCTGTATTGACTCTTTGCCTGTTTGATGGTTCGTCTGAGGGCGTTGGGGGATTTCTTATAAGCGTCCGGTTTAGTGTCCCGCTCCTTGAAAGCGGCAGCTCTAGCCTTTAGATCGGTGCAGATGTTGCCTGTAATCCATGGCTTCTGGTTGGGGTTTGTACGTACGGTCACTGTGGGGACGACTTCGTCAATGCACTTATTGATGTAGCCGGTGACTGAGGTGGTGTACTCCTCAACGCCATTGGATGAATCCCGGAACATATTCCAGTCTGTGCTGCGAAACAGTCCTACCAGCGTAACTGAGGGAGAGAGAGCCTACTTTTTTCATGGTTGGTTGATCAATAGGACTGTAAAGTTCCCAAATGTAAGAGGACTCCCGTGGCATTTACATATTTGCAGAAATCCATTCAGGTGTATTTTTTGTGGCTTTTATCAAATGCGTTCTAATGATCTAAAGTTGTGCTGTTGCAACTGCCTGTAAACACACAGTCCAGTTCAAAGTGAATGATGGCAGGCCCGTGTGGCAAATGGCTTGTTTGTATAAAGGCCAACTGTAGATCTGATTGGCTATGGCGCACCGGTCTGTGTAGACTCTGGTCCTGGACGAGACAGATGTTATTAGGTTTTATTTACTGCAGTGTCTATTAATTGTCTAAACGTACAGCCGCTTTCCCACTCTATATTGCTATATAATTTTCACAAACGCCTTAGTATACATAATTCCCAAACATTCTAACAATTTATGAATACATGAAAATGACCTAAGAGCTCGCTTGTCAGAAAATGTTTCTAAAAGTGTCATATTCTTCCTGGGGGTGTATATGAACAGATATGAATAAGATTTCATGTTGCTAAAATGCTGTCAGTTCTACTTTTAAAGGAGTGATCCAGGATTGGTTCATCCATTTTAGTTTTAAACTAATGCTATACTGTATATGAGTCTCTCTATTAATAAAGAGGACAATGTGTGACATTGGGATCACATTTCTAAATGATTGGAAACAAAAGTAAAAACACATTTCATTCAGTTCCACATGTGAACTTACATGGACAAAAGATTATATACACAGAGTGTACAAAACATTATGAACACCTGCTCTTTCCATGACAGACTGTCCAGGTGAAAGATATTATCCTTATTGATGTCACTTGTTAAAATCACTTTAAATCAGTGTCGATGAAGAGGAGGAGACAGGTTAACCCCCTAGAGTTGATGTCTGCTGAAATCTCATTTTTAAAAATCTGTCTAAATTAGAGATATAATTTTTTTTTGCATGGGCTGTGTCTCAATCCACCACATCCGCCGATCATCTCACGAAAACATCTGTAGCGTCCGAACAGTTTGGGTTCACACTAATATGAACAGTTAACACTAATATGAACAGTTCACACTAATATGAACAGTTCATACTAATATGAACAGTTAACACTAATATGAACAGTTAACACTAATATGAACAGTTTGGTTCCAAAATGTCTAATGGTAAGTGTGGAAAGGTAAGTCTCTCAAAAACATGTAGGACCCATAACTTCACCTAACAACAACATAGACCTACTGTAGGACCCATAACTTCACCTAACAACATAGACCTACTGTAGGACCCATAACTTCACCTAACAATAACCTAGACCTACTGTAGGACCCATAACTTCACCTAACAACAACATAGACCTACTGTAGGACCCATAACTTCACCTAACAACAACATAGACCTACTGTAGGACACTTAACTATACCAAACAACAACATAGACCTACTGTAGGACCCATACTTCACTAACAACAACCTAGACCTACTGTAGGACCCATAACTTCACCTAACAACAACATAGACCTACTGTAGGACCCATAACTTCACCTAACAACAACATAGACCTACTGTAGGACCCATAACTTCACCTAACAACAACATAGACCTACTGTAGGACCCATAACTTCACCTCACAATAACACAGACCTACTGTAGGACCCATAACTTCCCAAAGATCCTCCTTTAAATCAAGCAGACAATAGCGTCGTCTAGGGTAGGGGAGGGAATGGCCGGCAGGGATGTAGCTCAGTTGATAGAGCATGGCGTTTGCAACGCCAGGGTTGTGGGTTCGATTCCCACGGGGGGCCAGTATAAAAAAAATATGTAATCACTAACTGTAAGTCGCTCTGGATAAGAGCGTCTGCTAAATGACTAAAATGTAAATGTAATTAAAAATTAAGACACAAATGACCAAAGAGGGAGCCAGAGATCAATATAGCCTAACCAGAATTTGAAAGAAGAAAAAACAGTTCCCAACCCCCTCTCCTCCCGCTGCTCGAATGAAAGTAATCTGTTCTTTCGACCAATCGATTGCTAGAAATGTTTAAACGTGTATTTTTCCATATATAGACACACACTATGTGTTTTTAGTGAAATCAACTATATGCATTGAGCTTGTCTGATGCTTTAAGCTTACGGTTTGATGCCTTGATGGCGCCAGAGATCCAGATCAACTGACAACCATTCAACTATATGCATTGAGCTTGTCTGATGCTTTAAGCTTACGGTTTGATGCCTTGATGGCGCCAGAGATCCAGATCAACTGACAACCATTCAACTATATGCATTGAGCTTGTCTGATGCTTTAAGCTTACGGTTTGATGCCTTGATGGCGCCAGAGATCCAGATCAACTGACAACCATTCAACTATATGCATTGAGCTTGTCTGATGCGTTAAGCTCACGGTTTGATGCCTTGATGGCGCCAGAGATCCAGATCAACTGACAACCATTCAACTATATGCATTGAGCTTGTCTGATGCGTTAAGCTCACGGTTTGATGCCTTGATGGCGCCAGAGATCCAGATCAACTGACAACCCTTCAACTATATGCATTGAGCTTGTCTGATGCGTTAAGCTTACGGTTTGATGCCTTGACGGCGCCAGAGATCCAGATCAACTGACAACCATTCTTCTCCCGCTGCTGCTGGCCTTCACAGACTCTGCCGTTATGCTCTTGTAGTTGCCGGTAAAAGGGGTACACCAGGGGGTCAAGTTATCCTGCCATTTCTACTGATCTGCGTGTGCCAGTTATGATTTTCATATGCACATTTTTCGTGGAACAGTTTTCATTTCATTTATGACAAAGTCTCAATATCTCAAAATTAATGTCATGAGGTTAATAAAAATTATATCTAAATGAAAACGATGCAAGTCTAAAAGTAACTTCTCTTGCCATTGCCAACTACAGTGGGGAGAACAAGTATTTGATACACTGCCGATTTTTGCAGGTTTTCCTACTTACAAAGCATGTAGAGGTCTGTCATTTTTTATCATAGGTACACATCAACTGTGAGAGACGGAATCCAAAAAATCACATTGTATGATTTTTAAGTAATTAATTTGCATTGTTATGGCTTTATAGAGTGAACTATGAATGTCTTATCTCCCGCATTTGTTATGGTTTTTTAGTGTCCACTCCGACAATGAGAATGTTTAAAGACTGTAATAATAATATATTGAATGCATTAACAGAAGTTTCCGTAACCAAACATTGTAGATTAGAAATGGGAATGAATGGTAAATGTACTACTGGTGATATATGTATTGGGGGAATTGATAGACACTAACAATCCAAGGGCAAACAATTCACACCATGAAGTTAGGAAACAATTAATGTGCACGAATTGGTGGGAGAGAGCGCCTTCTGGAGAGAGACGTGCCTTGAGCATCTTACGCCGGGTGGACACTACACGACTTTCAAAATCCTAACATGACTGAGCCTCTCACATTAAACAACCCGTCTTTCCTCTAGTTTTAAGTCTTGCCAGTGTAGTGGTGAGCGCACTAAACGATCTGGCACAGACGGGGTGTCACATACTCCAATATTCTCCACTTGGTGGTGAGGATTCTCCATACCACCACGCTGTCTGGTGAAAACAATGATGTGATGATGTGATTAGATTGTTAACATAGCTAGAACAAGCTGTGGTTCAAAAGCAGCCTCATAAACGTTTTCAAATCAGACATTCATCCTTGCCCTACAGAGTGGAAATATCTACCAAACATGTTGAATTGAATAACATTGCTTGTAACGATTTTCACGCCGTCTTTGGTTAAAGGCACAAACGCATCCTAGTAGTGATCGCTCCTGCTCGAGAGTCTGCTCAACGCCATCATCTCGCTGGCTTCCCCTCTCTGGCGAGCTCTCATTGGCTGTTGCTGATCACCCGTTCTCAAAACTTGTCGTTGCACATCTCACACTAAAAGAGCATTGCAGATTTTTTTTTTTTTTCAGATAAAATCAAAACATGCTTGAAAATATCGGGACGCCTGGGGACTGCTCAAAGACGTGATCGGTAGCCCTCAGATGGTGTCTCTGACCCGTTAACATTAAACGAGTGTCGGTGACGGCCGCACACCCCGAGTAGGCAAACGACATGGGGATTTTGTCTCCGATCTCAAAACTTGTCTGTGACAGCTAAAACCGGGGCCAAAATCATGTAATGCCCCCTTCTTTGGACTGTACCATCCCCGCAGCCTCCGCAATGGATTAGACCACTGAGACAGGCGCGAATCAGACAGGTGTCTCTTGTGCCATAAAACAAATATATATTTGCGACTGCTCAACAAAAAAATCTTGGTCGATCAACAGCCTATCGACCAAACAAATGTTTCAACTGTATTACCCCATCAGAAACCAAAATATAAGCTTGTATAATGCCACTGTTTGTAAACAAACACTCTATATCTACAAAACCAGGTTAAAACTATGATTTTGACCTTATGGTTGGCCAGTCCTTGTATTCATAGTGTAGTGAATTCCAGGGGGTAGCCCTGAGCTGGACTCAACATTATAGTTTTGAGGCAGTGTTGGTTTACATGTGTTATATTCTTCAAGAATCAATGGATGTAGCAATTGCAGATTTCCCCTTTAACACCACACATCAGTTCAACAACTGCAGAGTTTGTGCCTCTGTTTTTAAGACAGTACTTACTAGTGTTAATCAGGGCCCGGTTTCTCAAAACCATCTTACTGCTAAGTTCATCATTAGAACCATTGGATGCCTTAAGATGCCTTTGGGAAACCGGAACCAGATATCCAGTTTCCTCCTCTTCTTCCTCCTCCTTTTTCGATGTGACAGTCATCTCCTCCTCCTCCTCTTTCACTCTGAACGCGTCTTCCTCTTCTTTCACTGTAACATCCTCCTCCTCTTTCACTCTGAACGCGTCTTCCTCTTCTTTCACTGTAACATCCTCCTCCTCTTTCACTCTGAACGCGTCTTCCTCTTCTTTCACTGTAACGTCTTTCTCTTCTTCTTTCACGGTAACAGCCTCACCCTCTACTTGTTTTTGTATTGTAACATCCTCCTCTTCCTCCTCCTCTTTCACTAGAGCTTCTTTCTCCGTCCAGCAGACCTCCTCTTCTTTAGCAGGAGGAGAGTAGCTTAGTGACCTCATGGTCGGGGATGTTAGCTAGCTAGGCTAGTGCTAACTTAACCAGCCAGCTAGCTGACCAATAACAACAACACCGTAAATATGAAATTAAATGGGATAACTAACTAGACGACAGAAGTGGGTATAAAACACAGTGGCTAATATACACGAAAGCGTCTAAAGAGCTTTATTGGTTCGGCTATTTTGTCTAGCAAGCTACCGAGGTGTCTGACTAACTGTTGCTGCTGTTGAAAGAAGCGTCCCGTCCACTAGATTATACGTCACACTAGCAGCATAGCCTTAAAGTCCCACATCGCCATCTGCTGACTGGAGTGGGTAACGCAGTTGAGTAAAATGTAGATTTTATTTTCAGACAAAAAGTTAAAGGGTAGGAAGCATGAGTTTTTACTCACCAATGTAACAACACAGTGTGGTTAAAGACTTAGGAACTTAGTTGTAGTCACGATCTGGTTACCTATTAAGTTCAAACAGTTATGTTTTTGCGTTATTACATATTTATTAACTTATTTCCAGATATCTTCTAAACTACCCACAATGCACTATTTCTCAACGTCATATGGAGGATCTACTCTGTGCTACCGAGTTTGTATGCTAGCTCGGTAGCTAGCTCAAGCTTGCAAACGTTAGCCACACCTCATGTTTTTCATGCACTGTGTGGTTGTGTTATCTAGTGTGAACCTGTTACCACAATAGGCTCTGGTGCCTTCTTGCCGTGGGCTCAAAACCAAAGAGAAAATCAGACCTGGCAGTGACATACTAGACCCTGGCAGTAAATCTAATACTCAGGTGCTTTAAGTCATGCATGAAAGGTCTGGGGTGGTTCCGTGGTTATAAGTTACTGACCTAAAACTCACTAGTTTCTATAACTCTGGTCTTCCTAAAACTCACTAGCTTCTAGAACTCTGGTCTTCCTAAAACTCACTAGCTTCTAGAACTCTCGTCTTCCTAAAACTCACTAGCTTCTAGAACTCTGGTCTTCCTAAAACTCACTAGCTTCTAGAACTCTGGTCGTCCTAAAACTCACTAGCTTCTAGAACTCTGGTCTTCCTAAAACTCATTAGCTTCTAGAACTCTCGTCCCCTTGGAACGAGCCCAAACAAAACTCATCTCCAATACAGAAAAACGTGCAGTCAAAATAAATTGTGATCCATGACAACGCACTGGCTAAATGCAAAACACAAATCCTTTTGACTGCCCACCCTTGAGACAATCAGCAACCAAGTTGTCCTTACCACGGACATGTCTGATTTCAAGAGGAAACTCCTGCAATATCCGTAGTAACTTTCCACCTCACTGCGGAGCTTCTCTCTCTCTTTTCAGGGTTCACTCGATAGGCATGTTGTTGGATCGGGGCCGAGTCCCCAATGTCATACTCTAGTACATTTGGGTTGGCACATCTGAGAATGAACCCTGATATTCTACAAGCAGTGCAACAATGTCAATATAATTGTACCCCAAAATGGTCAGTTCGTTGCATAAATTATGATTACTAAATGTTGCATGAATTGTAAATATAAAATATCAAAACCAAATGATCACCCCTTTGTTAATATGTATTGGCAATAATTCACTTAATGGTGAGGCATTGAATAACTAAAAATGTATATTTTGTCAGGCTGGATGTTTCAAATATGAGTAGGTGATTTGAGTCATGCTTCTTCAGTAGTGGAATAAAGACAAGTAGCACTTGAATGTTGTAAAGAAAT
Source organism: Coregonus clupeaformis (assembly GCF_020615455.1). Taxonomy (NCBI): domain Eukaryota; kingdom Metazoa; phylum Chordata; class Actinopteri; order Salmoniformes; family Salmonidae; genus Coregonus; species Coregonus clupeaformis. The sequence goes on along the minus strand of NW_025534232.1, from coordinate 191,808 downwards.
ACTGGAGTGATGTAAGATTGTTAATAAAACTGATTATAGACCAATTTATTATACTGCGTCCATGTTTATAGGCTGCAAGTACGTTGAAATTAAGTTGTTGTCAAGTCGTTGAAAAAACGACCTGAAAATACATATTTTCAACTAAAACCGAATGTAAACTCAGCAACAAAAAAAGTCCTCTCACTGTCAACTGCGTTTATTTTCAGCAAACTTAACATGTGTAAATATTTGTATGAACATAACAAGATTCAACAACTGAGACATAAACTGAACAAGTTCCACACACAAATAATGTGTCCCTGGGGGGTCAAAATCAAAAGTAACAGTCAGTATCTGGTGTGGCCACCAGCTCTTAAGTACTGCAGTGCATCTCCTCCTCATGGACTGCACCAGATTTGCCAGTTCTTGCTGTGAGATGTTACCCCACTCTTCCACCAAGGCACATACAAGTTCCCAGACATTTCTGGGGGGAATTGCCCTAGCCCTCACCCTCCGATCCAACAGGTCCCAGACGTGCTCAATGGGATTGAGATCCGGGTTCTTCACTGGCCATGACAGAACACTGACATTCCTGTCTTGCAGGAAATCACGCACAGAATGAGCAGTATGGCTGGTGGCATTGTCATGTCAGGATGAGCCTGCAGGAAGGGTACCACATGAGGGAGGATGCCTCCTTGCAGCATGCATAAGGCACGTTCACGCAGATGAGCAGGGACCCTGGGCATATTTCTTTTGGTGTTTTCCAGAGTCAATAGTAGGCCTCTTTTGTGTCCTAAGTTTTCATAACTGTGACCTTAATTGCCTACCATCTGTAAGTCTTAACGACCGTTCCACAGGTGCATGTTCATTAATTATTTATGGTTCATCAATCCCTTTACAATGAAGATCTGTGAAGTTATTTTGGATTTTTACAAATTATCTTTGAAAGACAGGGTCCTGAAAAAGGGGACGTTTCTTTTTTTGCTGAGTTTATATTGGACATCAGGCATAGTCTTCTTTTCAATGTCTTTTCAATGACATTTTGCTACGTGGGAAACCTCAATGTCAAAACACAGTTTTAACATGTCCAAATCAATAACCAATATGCAAAAACAGTTTGTGATATATTGAAAACCTAAACCTAAACTGTACTATCTACACAAATGTGCCACAATAATCATATTAAAACAAGCACCTTATAAACTGCACAAGCACCAACAATAAGTCACTGATATCGATTATGGGGGAGATCAGGTTGTACCTGCTGTTGAAACTAACACAACTAAAAAAACACATGGAAATGGGAGATATCTTTTACCTCACTGGTTAGAGGACAACCTGCAGAAGACAGTCAGCTACATTTTGGAGTGATGCATTTACATTTATGGGTCGCTAAACAAAGGAACGCAACACTTATTTCATCGATATCATGTTGAAATCAATTGCGCAAGAGGGGGGAGATGAGGTTGCACGTCCTGTTAAAACGAATAGCTCAAACACCACACGGAATCTGGGAATAATGTGTACATCACTGGTCAGAGGACAATTGGTAGAAAACAGCTAGATACATTTTGATTAACGTGTAACACAACTTTTTTTTTTTATTTTTACTTTTTGTTAAATCACATAAATACTCTTTCAATTCAGAGCCTGGATTTTTCCCAGAGGCTAATATCCATATCACGCTGAAATAAATTGAACAGGGGGAAATGTTTAGGGTTCTACATTGTGACATTATTAATTAAAGTACTCCTACAATGTTAAAACATTCTACATTGTGACATTATTTCATTGATATCATGAAACAACTCATGTATGTATTTTCTGATGTTTGATCAGAGATCTTTTATCAAAGTATCTCTTGTCACATGATCACAGCTTTATTATTTATCTCCTGCTATAGAGTTTCTCTCCTGTGTGTGTTCTCTGGTGTCTCGTCAGATGGCTAGATCTAACAAAACTCTTCCCACATTGAGTACAGCTGTAAGGTTTCTCTCCTGTGTGTGTTCTCTGGTGTCTCGTCAGAAGGCAAGATGCAACAAAACTCTTCCCACATTGAGTACAGCTATAAGGTTTCTCTCCTGTGTGTGTTCTCTGGTGCACTATCAGGGAGCTTGACTGAGTAAAACTCTTCTCACATTGATCACAGCTATAAGGTTTCTCTCCTGTGTGTGTTCTCTGGTGCGCTATCAGGGAGCTTGACTGAGGAAAACTCTTCCCACATTGATCACAGCTATAAAGTTTCTCTCCTGTGTGTGTTCTCTTGTGTATCGTCAGATAGCAAGATGCAACAAAACTCTTCCCACATTGAGTACAGCTATAAGGTTTCTCTCCTGTGTGTGTTCTCTGGTGCACTATCAGGGAGCTTGACTGAGTAAAACTCTTCCCACATTGATCACAGCTATAAGGTTTCTCTCCTGTGTGTGTTCTCTGGTGTATCATCAGATAGCAAGATGCAACAAAACTCTTCCCACATTGAGTACAGCTATAAGGTTTTTCTCCTGTGTGTGTTCTCTGGTGCACTATCAGGGTGCTTGACCGAGTAAAAATCTTCCCACATTGATCACAGCAATAACGTTTTTCTCCTGTGTGTGTTCTCTGGTGTATCGTCAGATCGCAAGATGCAACAAAACTCTTCCCACATTGAGTACCGCTATAAGGTTTTTCTCCTGTGTGTGTTCTCTGGTGCACTATCAGGGAGCTTGACTGAGTAAAACTCTTCCCACATTGATCACAGCTATAAAGTTTCTCTCCTGTGTGTGTTCTCTGGTGCACTATCAGGGAGCTTGACCGAGTAAAACTCTTCCCACATTGAGTACAGCTATATGGTGATTTCTCTCCTGTGTGTGTTCTCTGGTGTGATTTTAAATCTATTAAATTAACAAAAGTCTTTCCGCAGTCAGAGCAGTTGTAAGGTTTCTCTCCTGTGTGTGTTCTCAGATGTACTATCAGGTAGCTTGACCGAGTAAAACTCCTCCCACATTGATCACAGCTATAAGGTTTCTCTCCTGTGTGTACTCGCTGGTGTATTTTAAGTTCTGATGAAAACTTGCAACGTTTCCCACAGTCAGAGCAGCAGTGAGATTTCTTCCCAGTGGGTATCAGATGGTTTTTCTTAAGGTGTTCTGATCTGGAGAGAGACCTTTCTGCCTCGTCAGCATCATGTTGTTGAGGCTCCCCAGAGGATCCACGATAGCCACGTCTCTCTCCTGTGTGAACGACAGTCAGACAGATGGTTAAAGAACCACAACAGCAGAAATACACTGTTTATTTGAGGTAAAAGGTGATACCCAGAGCGTACCCATTAAATTGTACAACAATTGATGCCTTAAATTATTTGACAATTGTCTTTTATACAGTCAAGTGAGCAACAATAGTCATATTTTGTCTTGTTTTCACATTAGTAGTAACATCGATGACTGTAGGCTAGAAATAAGTTAAAGTTTAAAGTTGTTGAAATCCTAAGCAGAGTGCCAGACGACTTTTACTCTCCAATATAGGACCCTTTCTGTGTTTGCTGTTTGTTGCTATGCAACACAATTTGGCTGCAGAAACTCCTCCATGCTAATAACCTCTAGTTATGGATGTAGTATATCTGAACTCCTCCATGCTAATAACCTCTAGTTATGGATGTAGTATATCTGAACTCCTCCATGCTAATAACCTCTAGTTATGGATGTAGTATATCTGAACTCCTCCATGCTAATAACCTCTAGTTATGGATGTAGTATATCTGAACTCCTCCATGCTAATAACCTCTAGTTATGGATGTAGTATATCTGAACTCCTCCATGCTAATAACCTCTAGTTATGGATGTAGTATATCTGAACTCCTCCATGCTAATAACCTCTAGTTATGGATGTAGTATATCTGAACTCCTCCATGCTAATAACCTCTAGTTATGGATGTAGTATATCTGAACTCCTCCATGCTAATAACCTCTAGTTATGGATGTAGTATATCTGAACTCCTCCATGCTAATAACCTCTAGTCATGGATGTAGTATATCTGAACTCCTCCATGCTAATAACCTCTAGTTATGGATGTAGTATATCTGAACTCCTCCATGCTAATAACCTCTAGTCATGGATGTAGTATATCTGAACTCCTCCATGCTAATAACCTCTAGTCATGGATGTAGTATATCTGAACTCCTCCATGCTAATAACCTCTAGTTATGGATGTAGTATATCTGAACTCCTCCATGCTAATAACCTCTAGTTATGGATGTAGTATATCTGAACTCCTCCATGCTAATAACCTCTAGTTATGGATGTAGTATATCTGAACTCCTCCATGCTAATAACCTCTAGTTATGGATGTAGTATATCTGAACTCCTCCATGCTAATAACCTCTAGTTATGGATGTAGTATATCTGAACTCCTCCATGCTAATAACCTCTAGTTATGGATGTAGTATATCTGAACTCCTCCATGCTAATAACCTCTAGTCATGGATGTAGTATATCTGAACTCCTCCATGCTAATAACCTCTAGTTATGGATGTAGTATATCTGAACTCTTCCATGCTAATAACCTCTAGTTATGGATGTAGTATATCTGCATGGAGGAACAATGGTGAGCGAAGATTTCACAATATATTCTGAATATTACCACACATTATCAGAGCAAGATCGGGAGTGCTACTCAAGGAAACTCACATTAAGCTCTGTGTCGCTACAAGTAAAATGCTCTTTGGCTACCTTTGCACACTAAGTGTATGCCAAATTGGCCCATAACTTCATCTAACAATAACATACAGTACCAGTCAAAAGTTTGGACACAACTACTCATTCAAGGGTTGTTCTTTATTTTTACTATTTTCTACATTGTAGAACAATAGTGAAGACATGAAAACTATGAAATAACACATATGGAATCATGTAGTAACCAAAATAGTGTTAAACTAATCAAAATATTTTAGATTTTAGATTCTTCAAAGTAGCCACCGTTTGCCTTGAAGACAACTTTGCACTCTTGGCATTCTCTCAAGCAGCTTCATCTGGAATGCTTTTCCAACAGTCTTGAAGGAGTTCCCACATATGCTGAGCACTTGTTGGCTGCTTTTCCTTCACTCTGCGGTTCAACTCATCCCAAACCATCTCAATTGGGTTGAGGTCGGGGGATTGTGGAGGCCAGGTCATCTGATGCAGCACTCCATCACTCTCCTTCTTGGTAAAATAGCCCTTACACAGCCTGGAGGTGTGTTGGGTCATTGTCCTGTTGAAAAGCAAAATGATAGTCCCACTAAGCCCAAACCAGATGGGATGGCGTATCACTGCAGAATACTGTGGTAGCCATGCTGGTTAAGTGTGCCTTGAATTCTAAATGAATCACAGACAGTGTCACCATCAAAGCACCCCCACATCACCACACCTCCTCCTCCATGCTTCACGGTGGGAACTACACACGCGGAGATCATCCGTTCACCCACATCGCGTCGCATAAAGACACGGCGGTTGGAACCAAATATCTCAATTTCCACCGGTCTAATGTCCATTGCTCGTGTTTCTTGGCCCTAGCAGATCTCTTCTTCTTATTGGTGTCCTTCAGTAGTGGTTTCTTTGTAGCAATTCAACCATGAAGGCCTGATTTACCCAGTCCCCTCTGAACAGTTGATGTTGAGATACGTCTGTGACTTGAAATCTGTGAAGTCTTTATTTGGGCTGCAATTTCTGAGGCTGGTAACTCTAATGAACTTATCCTCTGCAGCAGAGCTAACTCTGGGTCTTCCATTCCTGTGGCGGTCCTCATGAGAGCCAGTTTCATCATAGCACTTGATGGTTTTTGCGACTGCACTTGAAGAAACTTTCAAAGTTCTTGAAATGTTCCGTATTGTCTGACCTTCATGTCTTAAAGTAATGATGGACTGTCGTTTCTCTTTGCTTATTTGAGCTGTTCTTGCCATAATATGGACTTGGTCTTTCACCAAATAGGGCTATCTTCTGTATACCAACCCTACCTTGTCACAACACAACTGATTGGCTCAAATGCATTAAGAAGGAAATAAATTCCACAAATTAACTTAAGGCACACCTGTTAATTGAAATGCATTCCAGGTGACTACCTCATGAAGCTGGTTGAGAGAATGCCAAGAGTGCAAAGCTGCCATCAAGGCAAAGGGTGGCTACTTTACAGAATCTCTTTGTTTAACACTTTTTTTGTTACTACATGATTCCATATGTGTTATTTCATAGTTTTGATGTCTTCACTATTATTCTACAATGTAGAAAATAGTAAAAAATAAAGAAAAACCCTTGAATGAGTAGGTGTGTCCAAACTTTTGACTGGTAGTGTACTCTAACTGTAAGTTGCTCTGGATAAGCGTCTGACTAAATGACTCAAATGTAAATGTAAAATATATATATATATATATATATATACCAGTGGGGAGAACAAGTATTTGATACAATGCCGATTTTGCAGGTTTTCCTACTTACAAAGCATGTACAGGTCTGTCATTTTTATCATAGGTACACTTCAACTGTGAGAGACGGAATCTAAAACAAAAATCACATTGTATGATTTTTAAGTAATTAATTTGCATTTTTTTGCATGCCATAAGTATTTGATCACCTACCAACCAGTAAGAATTCCGGCTCTCACAGACCTGTTAGTTTTTCTTTAAGAGGCCCTCCTGTTCTCCACTCATTACCTGTATTAACTGCACCTGTTTGAACTCGTTACCTGTATAAAAGACACCTGTCCACACACTCAATCAAACAGACTCCAACCTCTCCACAATGGCCAAGACCAGAGAGCTGTGTAAGGACATCAGGGATAAAATTGTAGACCTGCACAAGGCTGGGATGGGCTACAGGACAATAGGCAAGCAGCTTGGTGAGAAGGCAACAACTGTTGGCACAATTATTAGAAAATGGAAGAAGTTCAAGATGACGGTCAATCACCCTCGGTCTGGGGGCTCCATGCAAGATCTCACCTCGTGGGGCATCAATGATCATGAGGAAGGTGAGAGATCAGCCCAGAACTACACGACAGGACCTGGTCAATGACCTGAAGAGAGCTGGGACCACAGTCTCAAAGAAAACCATTAGTAACACACTACGCCGTCATGAATTAAAATCCTGCAGCGCACGCAAGGTCCCCCTGCTCAAGCCAGCGCATGTCCAGGCCCGTCTGAAGTTTGCCAATGACCATCTGGATGATCCAGAGGAGGAATGGGAGAAGGTCATGTGGTCTGATGAGACAAAAATATAGCTTTTTGGTCACCGTGTTTGGAGGAAGAAGAAGGATGAGTACAACCCCAAGAACACCATCCCAACTGTGAAGCATGGAGGTGGAAACATCATTCTTTGGAGATGCTTTTCTGAAAAGGGGACAGGACGACTGCACCGTGTTGAGGGGAGGATGGATGGGGCCATGTATCGCGAGATCTTGGCCAACAACCTCCTTCCCTCAGTAAGAGCATTGAAGATGGGTCGTGGCTGGGTCTTCCAGCATAACAACGACCCGAAACACACAGCCAGGGCAACTAAGGAGTGGCTCCGTAAGAAGCATCTCAAGGTCCTGGAGTGGCCTAGCCAGTCTCCAGACCTGAACCCAATAGAAAATCTTTGGAGGGGAGCTGAAAGTCCGTATTGCCCAGCGACAGCCCCCGAAACCTGAAGGATCTGGAGAAGGTCTGTATGGAGGAGTGTGCCAAAATCCCTGCTGCAGTGTGTGCAAACCTGGTCAAGACCTAAAGGAAACGTATGATCTCTGTAATTGCAAACAAAGGTTTCTGTACCAAATATTAAGTTCTGCTTTTCTGATGTTTCAAATAATTATGTCATGCAATAAAATGCAAATTAATTACTTAAAAATCATACAAAGTGATTTTCTGGATTTTTGTTTTACATTCTGTCTCTCACAGTTGAAGTGTACCTATGATAAAAATTACAGACCTCTACATGCTTTGTAAGTAGGAAAACCTGCAAAATCGGCAGTGTATCAAATACTTGTTCTCCCCACTGTATCTTTTAAAAATATATTTTCCTTTATTATGGCGGCAGGTAGCTTAGTGGTTAAGAGCGGTGTGCCAGTAACCGAAAGGTCGCTGGTTCTAATCCCCGAGCCGACTAGGTGAAAAATCTGTCGATGTGCCCTTAAGCAAGGCACTTAACCCTAATTGCTCCTGTAAGTCGCTCTGGATAAGAGCGTCTGCTAAATGACTAAAATGTAAATGTATTATTTTCCACTAACCCTACCACCTCTCCCCTAATTGCAGCAAAGTAATGAACAACAACACTTAGGCTTCTACTTCCAACTTATACATACTATATACATTTTACGGACACAATCTATTTTACAATAGTTATATTTTGTTTGTTTTTTTACATCACTGGGGTCAAGCTTCCTGCCATCCAGGACCTAGATACTAGGCATGTCAGAGGAAAATCGTCAAAGACTCCAGTCACCCAAGTCATAGACTGTTCTCTCTGCTACCGCACAGCAAGCGGTACCGGAGCGCCAAGTCTAGGACCAAAAGGCTCCTTAACAGCTTCTACCCCCAAGCCATAAGACTGCTGAACAATTAATCCCCTCCCTCCTTTGTTTTTACACTGCTGCTACTCGCTGTTTATCATCTAAGCACAGTCACTTTACCCCCTACCGACATGTACAAATTACCTGAACTAACCTGTACCCCAGCCCATTACCTCGGTACCGGTACCCCCTGTATATAGCCTCATTATTACCTGGACTAACCTGTACCCCAGCCCATTACCTCGGTACCGGTACCCCCTGTATATAGCCTCATTATTACCTTGACTAACCTGTACCCCAGCACATTACCTCGGTACCGGTACCCCCTGTATATAGCCTCGAAGTCGCGAGAGTGTGACTCCCCATAGTATGTTTTACCAAAGTTGACTGACCCTTAAGGGAACTACACTGCCATAAATGCAAGGAAACCCTCACTGGCAGTTATAGAAAGACCCATATACTGTATAGCCATTGATTCTTGAAGAATATAACTTATAAATGCCTCAAATGTATTTCCCCATCAAAAACCAAAACATAAGCTTGTACAGTGGGGTAAAAAAGTATTTAGTCAGCCACCAATTGTGCAGGTTCTCCCACTTAAAAAGATGCGAGAGGCCTGTACTTTTCATCATAGGTACACGTCAACTATGACAGACTAATTGAGGAATAAAATTCCAGAAAATCACATTGTAGGATTTTTAATGAATTTATTTGCAAATTATGGTGGAAAATAAATATTTGGTCAACTACAAACAAGCAAGATTTCTGGCTCTCACAGACCTGTAACTTCTTCTTTAAGAGGCTCCTCTGTCCTCCACTCGTTATCTGTATTAATGGCACCTGTTTGAACTTGTTATCAGTATAAAAGACACCTGTCCACAACCTCAAACAGTCACACTCCAAACTCCACTATGGCCAAGACCAAAGAGCTGTCAAAGGACACCAGAAACAAAATTGTAGACCTGCACCAGGCTGGGAAGACTGAATCTGCAATAGGTAAGCAGCTTGGTTTGAAGAAATCAACTGTGGGAGCAATTATTAGGAAATGGAAGACATACAAGACCACTGATAATCTCCCTCGATCTGGGGCTCCACGCAAGATCTCACCCCGTGGGGTCAAAATGATCACAAGAACGGTGAGCAAAAATCCCAGAACCACACGGGGGGACCTAGTGAATGACCTGCAGAGAGCTGGGACCAAAGTAACAAAGCCTACCATCAGTAACACACTACGCCGCCAGGGACTCAAATCCTGCAGTGCCAGATGTGTCCCCCTGCTTAAGCCAGTACATGTCCAGGCCCGTCTGAAGATTGCTAGAGTGCATTTGGATGATCCAGAAGAGGATTGGGAGAATGTCATATGGTCAGATGAAACCAAAATATAACTTTTTGGTAAAAACTCAACTCGTCGTGTTTGGAGGACAAAGAATGCTGAGTTGCATCCAAAGATCACCATACCTACTGTGAAGCATGGGGGTGGAAACATCATGCTTTGGGGCTGTTTGTCTGCAAAGGGACCAGGACGACTGATCCGTGTAAAGGAAAGAATGAATGGGGCCATGCATATTGTGAGATTTTGAGTGAAAACCTCCTTCCATCAGCAAGGGCATTGAAGATGAAACGTGGCTGGGTCTTTCAGCATGACAATGATCCCAAACACACCGCCCGGGCAACGAAGGAGTGGCTTCGTAAGAAGCATTTCAAGGTCCTGGAGTGGCCTAGCCAGTCTCCAGATCTCAATCCCATAGAAAATCTTTGGAGGGAGTTGAAAGTCTGTGTTGCCCAGCGACAGCCCCAAAACATCACTGCTCTAGAGGAGATCTGCATGGAGGAATGGGCCAAAATACCAGCAACAGTGTGTGAAAACCTTGTGAAGACTTACAGAAAACGTTTGACCTGTGTCATTGCCAACAAAGGGTATATAACAAAGTATTGAGAAACTTTTGTTATTGACCAAATACTTATTTTCCACCATAATTTGCTAATAAATTCATAAAAAATCCTACAATGTAATTTTCTGGATTTTTTTTCTCTCATTTTGTCAGTCATAGTTGACGTGTACCTATGATGAAAATTACAGGCCTCTCTCATCTTTTTAAGTGGGAGAACTTGCACAATTGGTGGCTGACTAAATACTTTTTTTCCCCACTGTATAATGCCACTGGTTGTAAACAAACACTGTATATCTTCAAAAACAGGTTAAAACTATGATTTTGACCTCATGGATGGCCAGTCCTTGTATTCATAGTGTAGTGAATTCAGGGGGTAGCCCTGAGCTGGACTCAAACCTGGGTCCAGAGACTGTCAAGCCAACACCTTATAACTGTTATACCAAGATGTCTGAACTTCTTGATGAGGTCGCTAGGTTTTGGGTTTAGGTTGCTACAATAACTTTCTCTATGAATTTGAGAGTGGTTACATTTCTCCAGCCCCCAATTTTGCTGCTGTTTAAAACCTAGGTTGCCCCTTTAAAAAACCCACACATCAATCAATCAACCAATCTGCAGTTCAAACAATAACAAAGCTGTCATTCCACCACTGTTTTGGTAATAAGATGAGGATGGGACTGGAGAAATGTAACTACTCTCAAAATCATAGACAGACCTATGGATGCAAGGACTGACCATCCATGATATCAACATTATAGTTTTAACCATGTTGAGGCTATACAGTGTTGGTTTACATTTACATTGTTTCTAAACATTGGAGTAAAAAAAGCTTATTTTGGGATCTGATGGGGTACGACAGATGAACTAAGCTCAATGAGGCATGTGTTATATTCTTCAAGAATCAATGGATATATATAAATAATATAAAAGTCCAAATATGGATGTAGCAACTGCAGATTTCACCTTTAACACCACACATCAGTTCAACAACTGCAGAGTTTGTGCCTCTGTTTTTAAGACAGTACTTACTAGTGTTAATCAGGGCCTGGTTTCTCAAAACCATCTTACTGCTAAGTTCATCGTTAGAATCATTGGATGCCTTAAGATGCCTTTGGGAAACCGGAACCAGATATCCAGTTTCCTCCTCTTCTTCCTCCTCCTTTTTCGATGTGACAGTCATCTCCTCCTCCTCCTCTTTCACTCCAAAAACGGGAGCCCCCTCTTCTTTCACTGTAACATCCTCCTCCTCTTTCACTCTGAACGCGTCTTCCTCTTCTTTCACTGTAACATCCTCCTCCTCTTTCACTCTGAACGCGTCTTCCTCTTCTTTCACTGTAACGTCTTTCTCTTCTTCTTTCACGGTAACAGCTTCACCCTCTACTTGTTTTTGTATTGTAACATCCTCCTCTTCCTCCTCCTCTTTCACTAGAGCCTCTTTCTCCGTCCAGCAGACCTCCTCTTCTTTAGCAGGAGGAGAGTAGCTTAGTGACCTCATGGTCGGGGACGTTAGCTAGCTAGGCTAGTGCAAACTTAACCAGCCAGCTAGCTGACCAATAACAACAACACCGTAAATATGAAATTAAATGGGATAACTAACTAGACGACAGAAGTGGGTTTAAAACACAGTGGCTAATATACACGAAAGCGTCTAAAGAGCTTTATTGGTTGGGCTATTTTGGCCAGCAAGCTACCGAGGTGTCTGACTAACTGTTGCTGCTGTTGAAAGAAGCGTCCCGTCCACTAGATTATACGTCACACTAGCAGCATAGCCTTAAAGTCCCACATCGCCATCTGCTGACTGGAGTGGGTAACGAAGTTGAGTAAAATGTAGATTTTATTTTCAGACAAAAAGTTAAAGGGTAGGAAGCATGTGTTTTTACTCACCAATGTAACAACACAGTGTAGTTAAAGACTTAAGAACTTAGTTGTAGTCACGATCTGGTTACCTATTAAGTTCAAACAGTTATGTTTTTGCTTTATTACATATTTATTAACTTATTTCGGGATATCTTCTAAACTACCCACAATGCACTATTTCTCAACATCATATGGGGGATCTACTCTGTGCTACCGAGTTTGTATTTTAGCTCGGAAGCTAACTCAAGCTGGATAACGTTAGCCACGCCTCATGTTTTTCATGCACTGTGTGGTTGTGTTATCTAGTGGGAACCCGTTAACACGGTTCGGCTCTGGTACCTTCTTGCCGTGGGCTCAAAAGAAAAGAGAAAATCAGACCTGCTTGCTCCTTTTTGTTTTGTTAACTTTTCAGTAGGGATCTTAGGTTTGATACCGGAGCTACAAGGAATGCGTTGAAATCCCTAAGCAGTATACTTCAAAGCAGTGTGCCGATTCCTGTATCACTTTATCAGCAGCACGTGATCAATGACGTCTGAAGCTTCATTTCGTCAAACAACCACCTGATTGGTTTAGTAATAGGCTTGTTCGACAATGCAGCCGACAAAATGCAGGCGACTGCCGATTGACTGATCTACAAATCACCTTGCATCATAAATAACTACTCATTATATTATTTATAAATCAGTCAACATTTACCCACAATGCAGCATGGATTTGATGCTCTCCAACACGGCCAGTGGTTTAGTAGAAGACATAAAGGCTACGCTGCACAGTCAGTAGGGCGTGTGGGATGTCGTCTATAAAAATGTGGCTGTTCTAAATTCTGTGTTGCTCAAAGCCTTGAGTAATGAACCTATTTTTGACACATTTGGCTGGAAAGCGTCGATGCTACAGGAAGCTTAGTTTCCCCCTCATCACTACTTCTCAGCATGTTCTCTGGGAAGTAGACTACGGGAGTTTTTGTAACTTTTTCCCACTTTTGGCTTTACTGCTGGAATCTATCTATTTTGGATGTTGGGGATTTTCCCCTGCCATCATTCTGTATGTCTCTGCTCTTTTGATCTGCAGTTATGTTTCAGTTGGGTTTTGTTAGTTGGGTTCTAACTGGGTCTCCGGAAGTTGGGCTCCAGCTCGTAGACCATAGCTAGTTGGCTAAATAGCTAACGTTAGCTGGCTGGCTAAGATAACTGCATATAGATAACATAGCTAGTTGGCTAAATAGCTAAAGTTAGCTGGCTGGCTAAGATAACTGCATATAGATAACATGATTTGATATAGACCATAGCTAGTTGGCTAAATAGCTAACGTTAGCTGGCTGGCTAAGATAACTGCATATAGATAACATAGCTAGTTGGCTAAATAGCTAAAGTTAGCTGGCTGGCTAAGATAACTGCATATAGATAACATAGCTAGTTGGCTAAATAGCTAAAGTTAGCTGGCTGGCTAAGATAACTGCATATAGATAACATTCTATGATATTTTGGTTAGATGGCGTTATTTATTTCCAAAACGTTGGTTTTCCACCATTGGATACCCTATTATGCACATGCAACCTGGTCTAGGGAAAGACTGTTTCAGAACCGTGGACAGCGACTGCTATCCAACGAGGGAGAAAGCGCATTTGTTATGAAATAATATTATTTTTATTAGTTTTGCACCATTGTTCTAATCATATACAATGTCTTAGAGTGATGGACTGTGCCATCCCCACGACCTTCACAATGGATCAGTCCACTCGGACAGACCTCCACAATGGATCAGTCCACTCGGACAGGCCTCCACAATGGATCATTCCACTCAGACAGGCCTCCACAATTGATCAGTCCACTCAGACAGGCCTCCACAATGGATCAGTCCACTCAGACAGGCCTCCACAATGGATCAGTCCACTCAGACAGACCTCCACAATGGATCAGTCCAATCAGACTTGTGCATGTTTATTTTCTTTAAATAGATTTGATAATCTCAGTCGATCAACAGCCTATCAACCAAACAAACGACCAGTCTACTAAATGGGGTCTGTCTTAGTTCAGTGTAGTCTACTAAATGGGGTCTGTCTTAGTTCAGTGTAGTCTACTAAATGGGGTCAGTCATAGTTCAGTGTAGTCTACTAAATGGGGTCAGTCATAGTACAGTGTAGTCTACTAAATGGGGTCTGTCTTAGTTCAGTGTAGTCTACTAAATGGGGTCTGTCTTAGTTCAGTGTAGTCTACTAAATGGGGTCTGTCTTAGTTCAGTGTAGTCTACTAAATGGGGTCTGTCTTAGTTCAGTGTAGTCTACTAAATGGGGTCTGTCTTAGTTCAGTGTAGTCTACTAAATGGGGTCAGTGTAGTCTACTAAATGGGGTCTGTCGTAGTTCAGTGTAGTCTACTAAATGGGGTCAGTCGTAGTTCAGTGTAGTCTACTAAATGGGGTCTGTCTTAGTTCAGTGTAGTCTACTAAATGGGGTCAGTGTAGTCTACTAAATGGGGTCTGTCGTAGTTCAGTGTAGTCTACTAAATGGGGTCAGTCGTAGTTCAGTGTAGTCTACTAAATGGGGTCTGTCATAGTTCAGTGTAGTCTACTAAATGGGGTCTGTCTTAGTTCAGTGTAGTCTACTAAATGGGGTCTGTCTTAGTTCAGTGTAGTCTACTAAATGGGGTCAGTCGTAGTTCAGTGTAGTCTACTAAATGGGGTCTGTCTTAGTTCAGTGTAGTCTACTAAATGGGGTCTGTCTTAGTTCAGTGTAGTCTACTAAATGGGGTCAGTCGTAGTTCAGTGTAGTCTACTAAATGGGGTCAGTTGTAGTACAGTGTAGTCTACTAAATGGGGTCTGTCTTAGTTCAGTGTAGTCTACTAAATGGGGTCAGTCGTAGTTCAGTGTAGTCTACTAAATGGGGTCAGTCGTAGTTCAGTGTAGTCTACTAAATGGGGTCAGTCGTAGTTTAGTGTAGTCTACTAAATGGGGTCTGTCTTAGTTCAGTGTAGTCTACTAAATGGGGTCTGTCTTAGTTCAGTGTAGTCTACTAAATGGGGTCTGTCTTAGTACAGTGTAGTCTACTAAATGGGGTCTGTCTTAGTTCAGTGTAGTCTACTAAATGGGGTCAGTCATAGTTCAGTGTAGTCTACTAAATGGGGTCAGTCGTAGTTCAGTGTAGTCTACTAAATGGGGTCAGTCGTAGTTCAGTGTAGTCTACTAAATGGGGTCTGTCTTAGTTCAGTGTAGTCTACTAAATGGGGTCTGTCTTAGTACAGTGTAGTCTACTAAATGGGGTCAGTGTAGTCTACTAAATGGGGTCTGTCTTAGTTCAGTGTAGTCTACTAAATGGGGTCAGTGTAGTCTACTAAATGGGGTCTGTCTTAGTTCAGTGTAGTCTACTAAATGGGGTCTGTCTTAGTTCAGTGTAGTCTACTAAATGGGGTCTGTCTTAGTTCAGTGTAGTCTACTAAATGGGGTCTGTCTTAGTACAGTGTAGTCTACTAAATGGGGTCTGTCTTAGTTCAGTGTAGTCTACTAAATGGGGTCAGTCGTAGTTCAGTGTAGTCTACTAAATGGGGTCTGTCTTAGTTCAGTGTAGTCTACTAAATGGGGTCAGTGTAGTCTACTAAATGGGGTCTGTCGTAGTTCAGTGTAGTCTACTAAATGGGGTCAGTCGTAGTTCAGTGTAGTCTACTAAATGGGGTATGTCTTAGTTCAGTGTAGTCTACTAAATGGGGTCAGTGTAGTCTACTAAATGGGGTCTGTCGTAGTTCAGTGTAGTCTACTAAATGGGGTCAGTCGTAGTTCAGTGTAGTCTACTAAATGGGGTCTGTCATAGTTCAGTGTAGTCTACTAAATGGGGTCTGTCTTAGTTCAGTGTAGTCTACTAAATGGGGTCTGTCTTAGTTCAGTGTAGTCTACTAAATGGGGTCAGTCGTAGTTCAGTGTAGTCTACTAAATGGGGTCTGTCTTAGTTCAGTGTAGTCTACTAAATGGGGTCTGTCTTAGTTCAGTGTAGTCTACTAAATGGGGTCAGTCGTAGTTCAGTGTAGTCTACTAAATGGGGTCAGTTGTAGTACAGTGTAGTCTACTAAATGGGGTCTGTCTTAGTTCAGTGTAGTCTACTAAATGGGGTCAGTCGTAGTTCAGTGTAGTCTACTAAATGGGGTCAGTCGTAGTTCAGTGTAGTCTACTAAATGGGGTCAGTCGTAGTTCAGTGTAGTCTACTAAATGGGGTCTGTCTTAGTTCAGTGTAGTCTACTAAATGGGGTCTGTCTTAGTTCAGTGTAGTCTACTAAATGGGGTCTGTCTTAGTACAGTGTAGTCTACTAAATGGGGTCTGTCTTAGTTCAGTGTAGTCTACTAAATGGGGTCAGTCGTAGTTCAGTGTAGTCTACTAAATGGGGTCAGTCGTAGTTCAGTGTAGTCTACTAAATGGGGTCAGTCGTAGTTCAGTGTAGTCTACTAAATGGGGTCTGTCTTAGTTCAGTGTAGTCTACTAAATGGGGTCTGTCTTAGTACAGTGTAGTCTACTAAATGGGGTCAGTGTAGTCTACTAAATGGGGTCTGTCTTAGTTCAGTGTAGTCTACTAAATGGGGTCAGTGTAGTCTACTAAATGGGGTCTGTCTTAGTTCAGTGTAGTCTACTAAATGGGGTCTGTCTTAGTTCAGTGTAGTCTACTAAATGGGGTCTGTCTTAGTTCAGTGTAGTCTACTAAATGGGGTCTGTCTTAGTACAGTGTAGTCTACTAAATGGGGTCTGTCTTAGTTCAGTGTAGTCTACTAAATGGGGTCAGTCGTAGTTCAGTGTAGTCTACTAAATGGGGTCTGTCTTAGTTCAGTGTAGTCTACTAAATGGGGTCTGTCTTAGTTCAGTGTAGTCTACTAAATGGGGTCTGTCTTAGTAGTAGTCTTGGTTGCCTGGGGCAGAGGGACCGTGAGAGAATTTTACTGTCTTGATTGATGGATGGATTTGGAAAGATGGCTGCCGGACAGTTTTTTCGCTCTTACACTCCATAAAGATTTATTCATGATTCATAAGTAATGTATTCACACTTCATAAACAGTTTGTTCATAATTCATAGTAATGTATTCACACTCTAGGATAATGTTTTTGGTTTAAGGTTAAAGATACTCAATAAGATAAATTGTTACTGGTCATAATCCTATTCTGTTTGTTTTTGAGACTTTTAGTTTAGTCTCGAAGGGGGGAAATGTGGTGTATAACATTATGACTGTGTTAGAGGAACAAAGAAGGGGGGATGTTTTATGATCTTATTTGAAATGTGGCGTTTGGAGGGTGACGCCCCAGGGGAGACTTGTGATTGGCCAGAAGAGGGGGCCACCCATATTTTGGCATTGTCTATATAAGAAGGGGTTAGACAAATAAAGGACAGAGCGGTTATTATAATTCGAGGACACTGCTCTCCGGATGTCATGACGTCTGTAAACTTATGCTGTAAACTTGTGATAATGAATAAAGATGTCAAATCAAGGTGCAGCTTAGGCGGACTTCTTTGTTGACAGCAAGAACACCAGCCGCCGACGCGACACGACACTAGCCACACTAGGGATGGACATGAGTAATGAAGTACTCGAATGGATGTCAAAACTTGATCTTTACATTTACATTACATTTTAGTCATTTAGCAGACGCTCTTATCCAGAGCGACTTACAGGAGCAATTAGGGTTAAAGTGCCTTGCTCAAGGGCACATTTACGTCATTTAGCAGACGCTCTTAACCAGAGCGACTCACCAATTGGTGCATTCACCCTATAGCCAGTGGGATAACCACTTTACAATTTTGGGGGGGATTGCTTTATCCTATCCCAGGTATTCCTTAAAGAGGTGGGGTTTCAAATGTCTCCGGAAGGTGGTGAGTGACTCCGCTGTCCTGGCGTCATGAGGGAGCTTGTTCCACCATTGGGGTGCCAGAGCAGCGAACAGTTTTGTCTGGGCTGAGCGGGAACTATGCTTCCGCAGTGGAAGGGGAGCCAGCAGGCCAGAGGTGGATGAACGCAATGCCCTCGTTTGGGTATAGGGACTGATCAGAGCCCGAAGGTACAGAGGTGCCGTTCCCCTCACTGCTCCATAGGCAAGCACCATGGTCTTGTAACGGACTTTAACCAGAGATCACATTTTTTTTCTAATAATGTAAAACTATTTGGTGGAATGTGCTTTGTGGCTGCCCGAATGGGCAAGTTAAATTTTCTCCCGAAAAAAAAAAGACAACTTTAATTTGCTTTGACTCTAGTGTTCCATTTATATAAAAAATAAACCCAGCCAAGCAACACACAGTTCTGCTCCCTAAATTCCTGTTCCCCTCCCTGTACACACGCGTGCTGTGTGTGTCTACAGAAATAAATGCCTATAAAAACATATCAATCTGATGGGATACACAAGATACATTCATTGCCAAATAACGACAGTGTTATCACAAATTCTAAATGGACTGGTTGACTGAAGTAGGGAAATATGTGTTCCAACAACAAGCACTGCAGTTTTTTAATCACTGCGTTCCGGCTATTTTCCTTTTGGCTACTTTGCAAACTGCTAGTGGGACGAGTACTGAGTATACGAAGAGGCAGGACGCAGACGCAGCAATTAACAAAGGTAAAGGTTTACTTAACAATGAGAACGAGAATAACAAAGAGCGAGCAAACGACACGACGCTTAACCATCACACGCAACAATGAACTAACAGTCCAGGGCTGTATAGTGGTGGTGATGAGGTGCAGGTGCGTTGGGTTTCCATTCCTGTGTTTTGCCGAGGTGGTGTGCTCAGACCAGTGGCTCAGTAGACCGGCGAATCAGAGCGCCGGAGGGGAGCAACGGGAGGAGACGTGACAGCTAGTGGCATTCAGAATTGGTTAGCCTAGCACAGGGCTGCCCAACCTATCTACCGTCCTGTGGGTTAGCCTAGCACAGGGCTGCCCAACCTATCTACCGTCCTGTGGGTTAGCCTAGCACAGGGCTGTCCAACCTATCTACCGTCCTGTAGGTTAACCTAGCACAGGGCTGCCCAACCTATCTACCATCCTGTGGGTTAGCCTAGCATAGCATATTACCCCCCTGAACGTAGACAGGTTCCACACTGAAAACATGCTAAAACATTAGTTTGATAAAGACATACAACCTATCTACCATCCTGTGGGTTAGCCTAGCATAGCATATTACCCCCCTGAACGTAGACAGGTTTCCACACTGAAAACATGCTAAAAGATTAGTTTGATAAAGACATACAACCTATCAACCGTCCTGTGGGTTAGCCTAGCATAGCATATTACCCCCCTGAACGTAGACAGGTTTCCACACTGAAAACATGCTAAAACATTAGTTTGATAAAGACAGAGCGTATTTTAATCAGGATCATTAAGCCTACTCACCAAACAGATGTATTGGCCTTAATTCATCACCATTTAGCAATTAGGATTTGTCTGTAATGGTAATGATAAAATAAGCATTGTTGCCTTCGGAAAGTATTCACACCCCTTGATGTTTTCCAAATTTTGTTGCTTTACAGCCTGAATTTTAAATGGATTCAATTGAGATTTTTGGTCACTGGCCTACACACAATACCCCATAATGTCAAAGTGGAATCATGTTTTTAGAAATGTTTTACTAATTAATTACAAATCTGAAATGTCTTGAGTCAATAAGTAATAATAATAATATGCCATTTAGCAGATGCTTTTATCCAAAGCGACTTACAGTCATGTGTGCATACATTTTTACGTATGGGTGGTCCCAGGGATCGAACCCACTACCCTGGCATTACAAGCACCATGCTCTACCAATTGAGCTACAGAGGACCACCAAGTATTCAACCCCTTTGTTATGGCAAGCCTAAATTAAGTTCAGGAGTAAACATTCACTTAACAAGTCACACAGTAAGTTTCATGGACTCACACTGTGTGCAGTAATAGTCTTTAAC
The DNA here is from genome assembly GCF_020615455.1 of Coregonus clupeaformis. Taxonomy (NCBI): domain Eukaryota; kingdom Metazoa; phylum Chordata; class Actinopteri; order Salmoniformes; family Salmonidae; genus Coregonus; species Coregonus clupeaformis. Next base: position 171,704 of record NW_025534232.1, on the reverse strand, counting down.
ATGATTTTTGAACGACTAACTCATCTCTGTACCCCACACATACAATTATCTATAAGGTCCCTCAGTCGAGCAGGGAATGTCAAACACAGATTGAACCACAAAGACCAGGGAGGTTTTCCAATGCCTCACAAAGAAGGGCACCTATTGGTAGATGGGTAAAAAATAAAAAAGCAGACATTGAATTTCCCTTTGAGCATGGTGAAGTTATTAATTACACTTTGGATGGTGTATCAATACACCCAGTCACTACAAAGATACAGGCGTCCTTCCTAACTCAGTTGCCAGAGAAGAAGGAAACCGCTCAGGGATTTCACTGTGAAGCCAATGGCACCTGAGTGGTGCAGTGGTCTAAGGCACTGCATCGCAGTGCTAGCTCTGCCACTAGAGATTCTGGTTCGAATCCAGGCTCTGTCGTAGCCGGCCGCGACCGGGAGACCCATGGGGCGGCGCACAATTGGCCCAGTGTCGTTCAGGGTAGGGGAGGGAATGGCCGGCCGGGATGTAGCTCAGTTGGTAGAGCATGGCGTTTGCAACGCCAGGGTTGTGGGTTCGATTCCCACGGGGGGCCAGTGTGAATAAAAAAAATATATAATAATAAAGAATAAAAAAAATAAAAACCCATAAAAACAAAAATAAATAAACAATATAAAAAATAAATAAAAACTGTAACTAACTGTAAGTCCCTCTGGATAAGAGTGTCTGCTAAATGACTAAAATGTGACTTTAAAACAGTTACAGAGTTTAATGGCTGTGATAGGAGAAAACTGAGAATGGATCAACAACATTGACAGAATGAAAAGAAGGACGCCTGTACAGAATACAAATATTCCCAAACATGCATCCTGTTTGCAATACTGCAAATAATTTTGCAAAGCAATTAACATTTTGTCCTGAATACCAAGTGTTATATTTGGGGCAAATCCAATACAACACATTACTGAGTACCACTCTCCATATTTTCAAGCATAGTGATGGCTGCATCATGTTATGGGTATGCTTGTCATCGTTAAGGACAGGGGAGTTTTTCAGGATAAAAAAGAAACGAAATGGAGCGAAATACAGTTAAAATCCTAGAGGAAAACCTGGTTCAGTCTGCTTTCCAACAGACACTGGGAGATGAATTATGTATTCTATATATATATATAATAATAGGTCATTTAGCAGACGCTCTTATCCAGAGCGACTTACAGGAGCAATTAGGGTTAAGTGCCTTGCTCAAGGGCACATCGACAGATTTTTCACCTAGTGGGCTCGGGGATTAGAACCAGCGACCTTTCGGTTACTGGCACAACGCTCTTAACCACTAAGCTACCTGCCGCCGTATATATATATATATATATATATATATATTTTGTCATTTAGCAGACGCTCTTATCCAGAGCGACTTACAGGAGCAATTAGGGTTAAGTGCCTTGCTCAAGAGCACATCGACAGATTTTTTCACCTAGTGGGCTCGGGGATTAGAACCAGCGACCTTTCGGTTACTGGCACAACGCTCTTAACCACTAAGCTACCTGCCGCTGTATATATATATATATATATATATATATATATATTTTGTCATTTAGCAGACGCTCTTATCCAGAGCGACTTACAGGAGCAATTAGGGTTAAGTGTCTTGCTCAAGGGCAGATCAACAGATTTTTCACCTCTACTGTATTTTAGTCAATGCCACTCCCACATTGCTCATCCTAATATTTACAGTGGGGGAAAAAAGTATTTAGTCAGCCAGCAATTGTGCAAGTTCTCCCACTTAAAAAGATGAGAGAGGCCTGTAATTTTCATCATAGGTACACGTCAACTATGACAGACAAATTGAGAAAAAAATTCCAGAAAATCACATTGTAGGATTTTTTATGAATTTATTTGCAAATTATGGTGGAAAATAAGTATTTGGTCACCTACAAACAAGCAAGATTTCTGGCTCTCACAGACCTGTAACTTCTTCTTTAAGAGGCTCCTCTGTCCTCCACTCGTTAACTGTATTAATGGCACCTGTTTGAACTTGTTATCAGTATAAAAGACACCTGTCCACAACCTCAAACAGTCACACTCCAAACTCCACTGTGGCCAAGACCAAAGAGCTGTCAAAGGACACCAGAAACAAAATTGTAGACCTGCACCAGGCTGGGAAGACTGAATCTGCAATAGGTAAGCAGCTTGGTTTGAAGAAATCAACTGTGGGAGCAATTATTAGGAAATGGAAGACATACAAGACCACTGATAATCTCCCTCGATCTGGGGCTCCACGCAAGATCTCACCCCGTGGAGTCAAAATGATCACAAGAACGGTGAGCAAAAATCCCAGAACCACACGGGGGGACCTAGTGAATGACCTGCAGAGAGCTGGGACCAAAGTAACAAAGCCTACCATTAGTAACACACTACGCCGCCAGGGACTCAAATCCTGCAGTGCCAGACGTGTCCCCTGCTTAAGCCAGTACATGTCCAGGCCCGTCTGAAGTTTGCTAGAGTGCATTTGGATGATCCAGAAGAGGATTGGGAGAATGTCATATGGTCAGATGAAACCAAAATATAACTTTTTGGTAAAAACTCAACTCGTCGTGTTTGGAGGACAAAGAATGCTGAGTTGCATCCAAAGAACGCCATACCTACTGTGAAGCATGGGGGTGGAAACATCATGCTTTGGGGCTGTTTTTCCCCTTTCTTCAAAGGGACCAGGACGACTGATCCGTGTAAAGGAAAGAATGAATGGGGCCATGTATCGTGAGATTTTGAGTGAAAACCTCCTTCCATCAGCAAGGGCATTGAAGATGAAACGTGGCTGGGTCTTTCAGCATGACAATGATCCCAAACACACTGCCCGGGCAACGAAGGAGTGGCTTCGTAAGAAGCATTTCAAGGTCCTGGAGTGGCCTAGGCAGTCTCCAGATCTCAACCCCATAGAAAATATTTGGAGGGAGTTGAAAGTCTGTGTTGCCCAGTGACAGCCCCAAAACATCACTGCTCTAGAGAAGATCTGCATCGAGGAATGGACCAAAATACCAGCAACAGTGTGTGAAAACCTTGTGAAGACTTACAGAAAACATTTGACCTGTGTCATTGCCAACAAAGGGTATATAACAAAGTATTGAGAAACTTTTGTTATTGACCAAATACTTTTTTTCCACCATAATTTGCAATAAATTCATTAAAAAATCCTACAATGTGATTTTCTGGATTTTTTTCCTCATTTTGTCTGTCATAGTTGACGTGTACCTATGATGAAAATTACAGGCCTCTCTCATCTTTTTAAGTGGGAGAACTTGCACAATTGGTGGCTGACTAAATACTTTTTTCCCCCACTGTATATGGGGCTTTGGTGACAAAATGGATGGCACTGTGATAGACTACATCCAATTTGCTGAGTAGAGTGTTGGAGGCTATTTTGTAAATGACATCGCCGAAGTCAAGGATCGGTAGGATAGTCCGTTTTACGAGGGCATGTTTGGCAGCATGAGTGAAGGAGGCTTTGTTGCGAAATAGGAAGCCGATTCTACATTTAACTTTGGATTGGAGATGCTTAATGTGAGTCTGGAAGGAGAGTTTACAGTCTAACCAGACACCTAGGTATTTGTAGTCCACATACTCTAGGTCAGACCCGTAGAGAATAGTGATTTTAGTCGGGTGGGCGGGTGCCAGCAGCGTTCGATTGAAGAGCATGCATTTAGTTTTAATTGTGTTTAAGAGCAGTTGGAGGCTACGGAAGGAGTGTTGTATGGCACTGAAGCTCGTTTGGAGGTTTGTTAACACAGTGTCCAATGAAGGGCCAGATGTATACAAAATGGTGTCGTCTGCGCAGAGGTGGATCTGAAAATCACCAGCAGCAAGAGCGACATCATTGATATACACAGAGAAAAGAGTCGGCCCAAGAATTGAACCCTGTGGCACCCCCATAGAGACTGCCATATGTCCAGACAACAGGCCCTCCGATTTGACACATTGAACTCTATCAGAGAAGTAGTTGGTGAACCAGGCGAGGCAGTCATTTGAGAAACCACGGCTATTTAGTCTGCCAATAAGAATGCGGTGGTTGACAGAGTCGAAAGCCTTGGCCAGGTCGATGAAGACGGCTGCACAGTACTGTCTATTATCGATCGCGGTTATAATATCGTTTAGGACCTTGAGCGTGGCTGAGGTGCACCCATGACCAGCTCGGAAACCGGATTGCATAGCGGAGAAGATACGGTGTGATTCGAAATGGTCGTGATCTGTTTGTTAACTTGGCTTTCAAAAACTTTCGAAAGGCAGGGCAGGATGGATATAGGCAGGGGCAAGTTGCAGAGCTGGTGGCCGGGGTAGTGGTAGCCAGGTGGAAAGCATGGCCAGCCGTAGCAAAATGCTTGTTGAAATGTTCGATTATCGTAGATTTATCGGTAGTGACAGTGTTTCCTAGCCTCAGTGCAGTGGGCAGCTGGGAGGAGGTGCTCTTATTCTCAATGGACTTTACAGTGTCCCAAAACTTTTTGGAGTTAGTGCTACAGGATGCACATTTCTGTTTGAAAAAGTTAGCCTTTGCTTTCCTAACTGATTGTGTATATTGGTTCCTAACTTCCCTGAAAAGTTGCATATCGCGGGGGCTGTTCGATGCTAATGCAGTACGCCACAGGATGTTTTTGTGCTGGTCAAGGGCAGTCAAGTCTGAGGAGAACCAGGGGCTATATTTGTTCTTAGTTCTGAATTTTTTGAATGGGGCATGCTTATTTAAGATGGAGAGGAAAGCACTTTTAAAGAACAACCAGGCATCCTCTACTGACGGAATGAGGTCAGCTCGTGGCTGAGGGGGGTCTGTAGCAAGCGGCAACAGTGAGAGACTTATTTCTGGAAAGGTGGATTTTTAGAAGTAGAAGCTCAAACTGTTTGGGAACAGACCTGGATAGTATGATAGAGCTCTGCAGGCTATCTCTACAGTAGATTGCAACCCCACCCCCTTTGGCAGTTCTATCTAGACGGAAAATGTTGTAGTTGGGGATGGACATTTCTGAATTTTTGGTCGGCTTCCTAAGCCAGGATTCAGACACTGCTAGAACATCAGGGTTGGTGGAGTGTGCTAACGCAGTGAATAACTCAAACTTAGGGAGGAGGCTTCGGATGTTAACGTGCAAGAAACCAAGGCTTTTACGGTTACAGAAGTCAACAAATGATAACGCCTGGGGAGTAGGAGTGATACTGGGGGCTACAGGGCCTGGGTTAACCTCTACATCACCAGAGGAACAGAGGAGGACTAGAATAAGGATACGGCTAAAGGCTTTAAGTACTGGTCTTCTAGTGCGTTGGGTACAGAGAAAAAAAGGGGAAGATTTCTGGGCGTTGTAGAATAGATTCAGGGCATTATGTACAGACAAGGATATGGAAGGATATGAGTACAGTGGAGGTAAACCTAAGCTTTGGGTAACGATGAAAGAGATAGCATCACTGGAGGCACTGATTGAGTCGGTCTCAGCGTGTATGGGGGTTGGACAAAGGAGCTATCTAAGACAGGTTGAGCTGGGCTGGGGGGATCTACAGTGAAATAGTACAATAAGAAATAACTCGAAACAGCAATAAGCAAGGCATATTGACATGGGAGAGAGGCATAAAGCAATCACAGGTGTTATTCGAGAGAGCTAAGACAACAGCTGGTAATGGCGACAAAGTTTGGGCTGAGGCTAAACATAAACAGGATGCAGTACCGTATAAAGGAACAGTCCAGCAGGCATCAGCTCTAGCTGAGTTATCATAAGGTCCGGTGAACAGCAATAGGAGAGTTCGGAGGTAGTTTGGGGGCTGCTACAGCACTGGCTAGCAAGAGGCCACGGCTTGCGCGTGCTAGTGGACCGGGGCTAACAGATGGATCTTCGTGGTCGACTTCGTAACGGGAAGCCTGTTGAAACCACATCAGACGATTTCGTCGGCAGACCAGTCGTGTTGGATCGGCGGGGCTCCGTGTCAACACTAGGAGCTCCCGTTCAGTTGACAGAGAGGTAGATAGCCGGGAGATGGGCCTGGCTCGAGGCTAGCTCAAGGCTGATTAGCCAACAACAACGTCCATTTGGTTGCAGCTAGTTAGTTGCGATGATCCAGTGTTAAAGGTCCAGTGATTCAGTAATTCCGGCAGAAAAACCGATATGTTCTGGGTCGATAACGCGCTGTGCAGACAGTGCAGACTGGCCGATAATAGTCCAGGCTAGAGCTGGCTGGTAGGTAGTGCAGGCCACGGACAATGGTGAAAAACCGCTAACGGTGGCTAATAGCAAGTAGCTAGTTAACTGGCTACTCCCGTCCGGTAGACAGAGAGGTAGATAGCCGGGATAGGGGCCTGGCTCGAGGCTAGCTCAAGGCTAACTGGTGCTTGCTTCGGGGGCAGTGGTGATTAGCCAAACAGCAACATCCATTCGGTTGCGGCTAGCTAGTTGCGATCCAGTGTTAATGTCCAGTGATTCAGTTATTCCGGCAGAAAATCCGATGTTCTGGGTGAAAACCGCTAACGGTGGCTAATAGCAAGTAGCTAGTTAGCTGGCTAGCTAGTTTCAACTGGAGATTCTAGATAAAAGGTAAGTCAATAATATAACCCGTTCCACATTGAGTAAGGCGGGTTGCAGGAAAGTAGATTTTGCATACTGCCCCAAGTATATTTTGTAGAAGGATGAAAAGTGTGATAGGGAAATATGTACGAAAAATACAAAAAAAATACAAAAAAACTGGCTATTTACACGGACACACAACAAAGAACACGACCGCACTGCTCCACCATCTTGGAACGCCAAGAGTGTGAAAAGCTGTCATTAAGGCAAAGGGTGGCTACTTTAAAGAATATAAAATATAAATTATATTTTGATTTGTTTAACACTTTTTTGGTTACTACATGATTCCATATATGTTATTTCATAGTTTTGATGTCTTACTATTATTCTACAATGTAGAACATAGTAAAAATAAAGAAAAACCCTTGAATGAGTAGGTGTGTCCAAACTTTTGACTGGTAGTGTACATATACACATATAAATACACATACACAGACATATATACATATATATATATATCTTTTAAAAATATATTTTCCTTCATTATTTTCCACTAACCCTACCACCTCTCCCCTAATTGGAGCAAACTAATGAACAACAACACTTAGGCTTATGTATGTATGTATGTGCACTACCGGTCAAAAGTTTTAGAACACCTACTCATTCACCTACTCATACTTTTATTTGGGTTTCTGTGCAAAGTATATGATTTGAATGTTTCTTTAAGTCTGCAGCTAGTTACTTGAAATGAGACATATAATCATGCCAAAACATGATAAAAAAATGCAATTCATTGACAGAGAGATAGCTAGATAATGAAACACATGTACAGTAGCTGGCTAAATTGACATTTACAGTAGCTGGCCATTCAAACTGTAACATTGACTAGCTTTCAATACATTTGATAAAATGTCCGTGGAGTTACCTCTTCATACTATCAAAACAATTCTTATTGCATGCTGAATATTTCAAGTGCACTCGAAACATTATATTTATCTTATTTCAGTCTTCGGGAGCAAGATATATCTGTTTCTCTTCATCAAACAGCAGTTTTCACAAGAGGCTGTAGTTACATCGTAGATAGAAGCATGCCATTGGCTGCCTTGATCACGAGGGTTATGTACGGGACCTCTGATTGGTTCCTAGTTTAGGAGTTCGTCAATGTTGCATGAGCAGTTGAAATATATTTTTTATGCGAAAATGTGCAAGAATTTAAGGTTTAAGGCCAACAAATGTTATAGTCATCATAACAATATTTTACTGTCATGTATAAAAAAATCAGGTCCTTCCTCGACTGGGATCGATTAACTTCACTATTTTCGCTTATGCCCACCACCTAATAACACAACCACACCACAGATAGAACAATGAGCCAGATATTTCACCTGATGTATAAATGTGAAGCATCCTGTTGTTTCCACTCACTACCAAATATGGTGTTGAGAGGAAGCCCAATGGGCAGAACAAGTAGCGAGATGGATTTTGACGACGTTCTGCTATTTTTTTCATTTTCCTGTTTCTGCTTTCAACTAGAATCTGTAACAAACAGAGTGGACTACGTTTAATAGACTTTACCCTTTGCCAAAGTTTTCGTTTAAGGCAAAAAGTAGGCGTTCCCTAAAGGTAATATGCAAATAGATTCTAGAACGCGCCAATAGGAGCTCTCTTGCTCCTGCTTGGCTCTGCCCACCTCCTTGCTTGTTCTGCCCACTAGGATTAATTTGCTCCCATTGGAAACGACAGGCTCTGGTCTATCTTGGGTTAGTTATAAAAAATATTGGGCCACACAGTCCATGAAGAGCATGAGGTGTGGCTAACATTAGTCAACTTGAGCTAGCTACCGAGCTAGCATAGGATCTCGGTAGCACAGAGTAGATCAATTTGACATTATAAAATTGTGCATTGTGAGTAGTTTAGAAGATATCCGGAAATAAGTTAATAAACATGTATACAAACATAACTGTTTGTAGGTAACCAGATCGTGACTACAACTAAGTTACTAAGTCTTTAACCACACTGTGTTGTTACATTGGTGGGTAAAAAAACTCATGCTTCCTACCCTTTAACTTTTGTCTGAAAATAAAATCTACATTTTACTCAACTTCGTTACCCACTCCAGTCAGCAGATGGCGATGTGGGACTTTAAGGCTATGCTGCTAGTGTGACGTATAATCTAGTGGACGGGACGCTTCTTTCAACAGCAGCAACAGTTAGTCAGACACCTCGGTAGCTTGCTAGACAAAATAGCCCAACCAATAAAGCTCTTTAGACGCTTTCGTCTATATTAGCCACTGTGTTTTAAACCCACTTCTGTCGTCTAGTTAGTTATCCCATTTAATTTCATATTTACGGTGTTGTTGTTATTGGTCAGCTAGCTGGCTGGTTAAGTTAGCACTAGCCTAGCTAGCTAACATCCCCGACCATGAGCTCACTAAGCTACTCTCCTCCTGCTAAAGAAGAGGAGGTCTGCTGGACGGAGAAAGAAGCTCTAGTGAAAGAGGAAGAGGAGGATGTTACAATACAAAAACAAGTAGAGGGTGAAGCTGTTACCGTGAAAGAAGAAGAGAAAGACGTTACAGTGAAAGAAGAGGAGGCTCCCGTGTTTGGAGTGAAAGAGGAGGAGGAGGAGATGACTGTCACATCGAAAAAGGAGGAGGAAGAAGAGGAGGAAACTGGATATCTGGTTCCGGTTTCCCAAAGGCATCTTAAGGCATCCAATGGTTCTAACGATGAACTTAGCAGTAAGATGGTTTTGAGAAACCGGGCCCTGATTAACACTAGTAAGTACTGTCTTAAAAACAGAGGCACAAACTCTGCAGTTGTTGAGCTGATGTGTGGTGTTAAAGGGGAAATCTGCAGTTGCTACATCCATATTTGGACTTTTAAATTATTTATATATATCCATTGATTCTTGAAGAATATAACACATGCCTCATGAGCTTAGTTCAACTGTCGTACCCCATCAGATCCCAAAATAAGCTTTTTTTACTCCAATGTTTAGAAACAATGTAAATGTAAACCAACACTGTATAGCCTCAACATGGTTAAAACTATAATGTTGATACCATGGATGGTCAGTCCTTGCATCCATAGGTCTGTCTATGATTTTGAGAGTAGTTACATTTCTCCAGCCCCATCCTCATCTTATTACCAAAACAGTGGTGGAATTACAGCTTTGTTATTGTTTGAACTGCAGATTGGTTGATTGATTGATGTGTGGCTTTTTCAAAGGGACAACCTAGGATTTAAACAGAAACAAAATGGCTGCTCTTAGACTTGGTTTGGTAAACAGCTGAGGAATGGGGGCTGGAGAAATGTAACCACTCTCAAATTCATAGAGAAAGCTATTGTAGCAACCTTAACCCAAAACCTAGCGACCTCATCAAGAAGTTCAGACATCTTGGTATAACAGTTATAAGGTGTTGGCTTGACAGTCTCTGGACCCAGGTTTGAGTCCAGCTCAGGGCTACCCCCTGGAATTCACTACACTATGAATACAAGGACTGGCCATCCATAAGGTCAAAATCACCGTTTTAACCTGGTTTTGAAGATATACAGTGTTTGTTTACAAACAGTGGCGTTATACAAGCTTATGTTTTGGTTTTTGATGGGGAAATACATTTGAGGCATTTATAAGTTATATTCTTCAAGAATCAATGGCTATACAGTATATGGGTCTTTCTATAACTGCCAGTGAGGATTTCCTTGCATTTATGGCAGTGTAGTTCCCTTAAGGGTCAGTCAACTTTGGTAAAACATACTATGGGGAGTCACACTCTCGCGACTTCGAGGCTATATACAGGGGGTACCGGTACCGAGGTAATGTGCTGGGGGCTATATACAGGGGGTACCGGTACCGAGGTAATGTGCTGGGGGCTATATACAGGGGGTACCGGTACCGAGGTAATGTGTGGGGGTACAGGTTAGTCCAGGTAATAATGAGGCTATATACAGGGGGTACCGGTACCGAGGTAATGTGCCGGGGCTACAGGTTAGTCCAGGTAATAATGAGGCTATATACAGGGGGTACCGGTACCGAGGTAATGTGCCGGGGTACAGGTTAGTCCAGGTAATAATGAGGCTATATACAGGGGGTACCGGTACCGAGGTAATGGGCTGGGGTACAGGTTAGTCCAGGTAATAATGAGGCTATATATCAGGGGGTACCGGTACCGAGGTAATGTGCCGGGGTACAGGTTAGTCCAGGTAATAATGAGGCTATATATAGGGGGTACCGGTACCGAGGTAATGTGCTGGGGTACAGGTTAGTCCAGGTAATAATGAGGCTATATACAGGGGGTACCGGTACAGAGGTAATGGGCTGGGGTACAGGTTAGTCCAGGTAATAATGAGGCTATATACAGGGGGTACTGGTACAGGCATAACAAGACAAAACAAAGGAGGGAGGGGATTAATTGTTCAGCAGTCTTATGGCTTGGGGGTAGAAGCTGTTAAGGAGCCTTTTGGTCCTAGACTTGGCGCTCCGGTACCGCTTGCCGTGCGGTAGCAGAGAGAACAGTCTATGACTTGGGTGACTGGAGTCTTTGACGATTTTCCTCTGACATGCCTAGTATCTAGGTCCTGGATGGCAGGAAGCTTGACCCCAGTGATGTAAAAAACAAACAAAATATAACTATTGTAAAATAGATTGTGTCCGTAAAATGTATATAGTATGTATAAGTTGGAAGTAGAAGCCTAAGTGTTGTTGTTCATTACTTTGCTGCAATTAGGGGAGAGGTGGTAGGGTTAGTGGAAAATAATACATTTACATTTTAGTCATTTAGCAGACGCTCTTATCCAGAGCGACTTACATGAGCAATTAGGGTTAAGTGCCTTGCTCAAGGGCACATCGACAGATTTTTCACCTAGTCGGCTCGGGATTAGAACCAGCGACCTTTCGGTTACTGGCACACCGCTCTTAACCACTAAGCTACCTGCCGCCATAATAAAGGAAAATATATTTTAAAAAGATATACAGTGAGGGAAAAAAGTATTTGATCCCCTGCTGATTTTGTAAGTTTGCCCACTGACAAATAAATGATCAGTCTATAATTTTAATGGTAGGTTTATTTGAACAGTGAGAGACAGAATAACAACAACAAAATCCAGAAAAACGCATGTCAAAAATGTTATTAATTGATTTGCATTTTAATGAGGGAAATAAGTATTTGACCCCCTCTCAATCAGAAAGATTTCTGGCTCCCAGGTGTCTTTTATACAGGTAACGAGCTGAGATTAGGAGCACACTCTTAAAGGGAGTGCTCCTAATCTCACCTTGTTACCTGTATAAAAGACACCTGTCCACAGAAGCAATCAATCAATCAGATTCCAAACTCTCCACCATGGCCAAGACCAAAGAGCTCTCCAAGGATGTCAGGGACAAGATTGTAGACCTACACAAGGCTGGAATGGGCTACAAGACCATCGGCAAGCAGCTTGGTGAGAAGGTGACAACAGTTGGTGCGATTATTCGCAAATGGAAGAAACACAAAATAACTGTCAATCTCCCCTTGGCCTGGGGCTCCATGCAAGATCTCACCTCGTGGAGTTGCAATGGTCATGAGAACGGTGAGGAATCAGCCCAGAACTACACGGGAGGATCTTGTCAATGATCTCAAGGCAGCTGGGACCATAGTCACCAAGAAAACAATTGGTAACACACTACGCCGTGAAGGACTGAAATCCTGCAGCGCCCGCAAGGTCCCCCTGCTCAAGAAAGCACATATACAGGCCCGTCTGAAATTTGCCAATGAACATCTGAATGATTCAGAGGAGAACTGGGTGAAAGTGATGTGGTCAGATGAGACCAAAATCAAGCTCTTTGGCATCAACTCAACTCACCGTGTTTGGAGGAGGAGGAATGCTGCCTATGACCCCAAGAACACCATCCCCACCGTCAAACATGGAGGTGGAAACATTATGCTTTGGAGGTGTTTTTCTGCTAAGGGGACAGGACAACTTCACCGCATCAAAGGGACGATGGACGGGCCATGTACCGTCAAATCTTGGGTGAGAACCTCCTTCCCTCAGCCAGGGCATTGAAAATGGATCGTGGATAGGTATTCCAGCATGACAATGACCCAAAACACACGGCCAAGGCAACAAAGGAGTGGCTCAAGAAGAAGCACATTAAGGTCCTGGAGTGGCCTAGCCAGTCTCCAGACCTTAATCCCATAGAAAATCTGTGGAGGGAGCTGAAGGTTCGAGTTGCCAAACGTCATGCTCGAAACCTTAATGACATGGAGAAGATCTGCAAAGAGGAGTGGGACAAAATCCCTCCTGAGATGTGTGCAAACCTGGTGGCCAACTACAAGAAACGTCTGACCTCTGTGATTGCCAACAAGGGTTTTGCCACCAAGTACTAAGTCATATTTAGCAGAGGAGTCAAATACTTATTTCCCTCATTAAAATGCAAATCAATTTAAAACATTTTTGACATGCATTTTCTGCATTTTTTGTTGTTATTCTGTCTCTCACTGTTCAAATAAACCTACCATTAAAATTATAGACTGATCATGTCGTTGTCAGTGGGCAAACATACAAAATCAGCAGGGGATCAAATACTTTTTTCCCTCACTGTAGGTCTGTCTATGAATTTGAGAGAAGTTACAGTTCTCCAGTCCCATCCATCATCTTATTACCAAAACAGTGGCGGAATGACAGCTTTGTTATTGTTTGAACTGCAGATTGGTTGATTGATTGATGTTTGGCTTTTTTAAAGGGACAATCTAGGTTTTAAACAGCAACAAAATGGCTGCCCAGAGACTTGGTTTGGTAAACAGCTGAGGGATGGGGGCTGGAGAAATGTATATATATATAATATAATATAATAGAACGGATGATCTCCGCGTGTGTAGTTCCCACCGTGAAGCATGGAGGAGGAGGTGTGGTGATGTGGGGGTGCTTTGATGGTGACACTGTCTGTGATTTATTTAGAATTCAAGGCACACTTAACCAGCATGGCTACCACAGCATTCTGCAGTGATACACCATCCCATCTGGTTTGGGCTTAGTGGGACTATCATTTGTTTTTCAACAGGACAATGACCCAACACACCTCCAGGCTGTGTAAGGGCTATTTTACCAAGAAGGAGAGTGATGGAGTGCTGCATCAGATGACCTGGCCTCCACAATCCCCCGACCTCAACCCAATTGAGATGGTTTGGGATGAGTTGAACCGCAGATTGAAGGAAAAGCAGCCAACAAGTGCTCAGCATATGTGGGAACTCCTTCAAGACTGTTGGAAAAGCATTCCAGATGAAGCTGCTTGAGAGAATGCCAAGAGTGTGCAAAGCTGTCATCAAGGCAAAGGGTGGCTATTTGAAGAATCTCAAATATAAAATATATTTTGATTAGTTTAACACTATTTTGGTTACTACATGATTCCATATGTGTTATTTCATAGTTTTGATGTCTTCACTATTGTTCTACAATGTAGAAAATAGTAAAAATAAAGAACAACCCTTGAATGAGTAGTTGTGTCCAAACTTTTGACTGGTACTGTATGTTATTGTTAGGTGAAGTTATGGGCCAATTTGGCATACACTTAGTGTGCAAAGGTAGCCAAAGAGCATTTTACTGAATTAGTGGTGAATTAGTGAATAGCGACACAGAGCTTAATGTGAGTTTCCTTGAGTAGCACTCCCGATCTTGCTCTGATAATGTGTGGTAATATTCAGAATACACTGTGAAATCTTCGCTCACCATTGTTCCTCCATGCAGATATACTACATCCATAACTAGAGGTTATTAGCATGGAGGAGTTCAGATATACTACATCCATAACTAGAGCACTTCAGTTAGTGCTAAATACGGCTGCTAGAATCCTGACTAGAACCAAGAAATTTGATCATATTACTCCAGTGCTAGCTTCCCTACACTGGCTTCCTGTTAAGGCAAGGGCTGATTTCAAGGTTTTACTGTTAACCTATAAAGCGTTACATGGGCTTGCTCCTACCTATCTTTCCGAGTTGGTCCTGCCGTACATACCAATACGTACGCTACGGTCACAAGACGCAGGCCTCCTAATTGTCCCTAGAATTTCTAAGCAAACAGCGGGAGGCAGGGCTTTCTCCTATAGATCTCAATTTTTATGGAACAGTCTGCCTACCCATGTGAGAGACGCAGACTCGGTCTCAACCTTTAAGTCTTTACTGAAGACTTATCTCTTCAGTAGGTCATATGATTGAGTGTAGTCTGGCCCAGGAGTGTGAAGGTGAACGGAAAGGCTCTGGAGCAACGAACAGCCCTTGCTGTCTCTGCCAGGCCGGTTCCCCTCTCTCCACTGGGGTTCTCTGCCTCTAACCCTGTTACAGGGGCTGAGTCACTGGCTTGCTGGTGCTCTTTCATGCCGTCCCTAGGAGGGGTGCGTCACTTGAGTGGGTTGAGTTACTGACGTGATCTTCCTGTCTGGGTTGGCGCCCCCCCTTGGTTTGTGCTGTGGTGGAGACCTCTGTGGGCTATACTCGGCCTTGTCTCAGGATTGTAAGTTGGTGGTTGAGGATATCCCTCTAGTGGTGCGGGGGCTGTGCTTTGGCAGAGTGGGTGGGGTTATATCCTTCCTGTTTGGCCCTGTCCGGGGTTTCTTCGGATGGGGCCACAGTGTCTCCGGACCGCTCCTGTCTCAGCCTCCAGTATTTATGCTGCAGTAGTTTATGTGTCGGGGGCTGGGGTTAGTTGGTTATACCTGGAGTACTTCTCCTGTCTTATCCAGTGTCCTGTGTGAATTTAAGTATGCTCTCTCTAATTCTCTCGTTCTCTCTTTCTCTCTGAGAACCTGAGCCCTAGGACCATACGTCAGGACTACCGGGCATGCTGACACCTTGCTGTCCCCAGTCCGCCTGGCCTTGCTGCTATTCCAGTTTCAACTGTTCTGCCTGCGGTTACGAAACCCCTACCTGTCCCAGACCTGCTGTTTTCAACTCTTAATGATCGGCTATGAAAAGCCAACTGAGAGACCTGAGCCCTAGGACCATACGTCGGGACTACCGGCCGTGGTGACTCCTTGCTGTCCCCAGTCCGCCTGGCCTTGCTGCTATTCCAGTTTCAACTGTTCTGCCTGCGGTTATGGAACCCCTACCTGTCCCAGACCTGCTGTTTTCAACTCTTAATGATCGGCTATGAAAAGCCAACTGAGATTTATTCCTGATTATTATTTGACCATGCTTGTCACTTATGAACATTTTTGAACATCTTGGCATGGTTCTGTTATAATCTCCACCCGGCACAGCCAGAAGAGGACTGGCCACCCCTCATAGCCTGGTTCCTCTCTAGGTTTCTTCCTAGGTTTTGGCCTTTCTAGGGAGTTTTTCCTAGCCACTGTGCTTCTACACCTGCATTACTAGCTGTTTGGGGTTTTAGGCTGGGTTTCTGTACAGCACTTCGAGATATTAGCTGATGTACGAAGGGCTATATAAAATAAAATTGATTGATTGATTGATTGATTGATAGAGGTTATTAGCATGGAGGAGTTCAGATATACTACATCCATAACTAGAGGTTATTAGCATGGAGGAGTTCAGATATACTACATCCATAACTAGAGGTTATTAGCATGGAGGAGTTCAGATATACTACATCCATAACTAGAGGTTATTAGCATGGAGGAGTTCAGATATACTACATCCATAACTAGCGGTTATTAGCATGGAGGAGTTCAGATATACTACATCCATAACTAGCGGTTATTAGCATGGAGGAGTTCAGATATACTACATCCATAACTAGAGGTTATTAGCATGGAGGAGTTCAGATATACTACATCCATAACTAGAAGTTATTAGCATGGAGGAGTTCAGATATACTACATCCATAACTAGAGGTTATTAGCATGGAGGAGTTCAGATATACTACATCCATAACTAGAGGTTATTAGCATGGAGGAGTTCAGATATACTACATCCATAACTAGCGGTTATTAGCATGGAGGAGTTCAGATATACTACATCCATAACTAGAGGTTATTAGCATGGAGGAGTTCAGATATACTACATCCATAACTAGAAGTTATTAGCATGGAGGAGTTCAGATATACTACATCCATAACTAGAAGTTATTAGCATGGAGGAGTTCAGATATACTACATCCATAACTAGAGGTTATTAGCATGGAGGAGTTCAGATATACTACATCCATAACTAGAGGTTATTAGCATGGAGGAGTTCAGATATACTACATCCATAACTAGAGGTTATTAGCATGGAGGAGTTCAGATATACTACATCCATAACTAGAGGTTATTAGCATGGAGGAGTTCAGATATACTACATCCATAACTAGAGGTTATTAGCATGGAGGAGTTCAGATATACTACATCCATAACTAGAGGTTATTAGCATGGAGGAGTTCAGATATACTACATCCATAACTAGAGGTTATTAGCATGGAGGAGTTCAGACATACTACATCCATAACTAGAGGTTATTAGCATGGAGGAGTTCAGATATACTACATCCATAACTAGAGGTTATTAGCATGGAGGAGTTCAGATATACTACATCCATAACTAGAGGTTATTAGCATGGAGGAGTTCAGATATACTACATCCATAACTAGAGGTTATTAGCATGTTAGCATGGAGGAGTTCAGATATACTACATCCATAACTAGAGGTTATTAGCATGGAGGAGTTCAGATATACTACATCCATAACTAGAGGTTATTAGCATGGAGGAGTTCAGATATACTACATCCATAACTAGAGGTTATTAGCATGGAGGAGTTCAGATATACTACATCCATAACTAGAGGTTATTAGCATGGAGGAGTTCAGATATACTACATCCATAACTAGAGGTTATTAGCATGGAGGAGTTCAGATATACTACATCCATAACTAGAGGTTATTAGCATGGAGGAGTTCAGATATACTACATCCATAACTAGAGGTTATTAGCATGGAGGAGTTCAGATATACTACATCCATAACTAGAGGTTATTAGCATGGAGGAGTTCAGATATACTACATCCATAACTAGAGGTTATTAGCATGGAGGAGTTCAGATATACTACATCCATAACTAGAAGTTATTAGCATGGAGGAGTTCAGATATACTACATCCATAACTAGAGGTTATTAGCATGGAGGAGTTCAGATATACTACATCCATAACTAGAGGTTATTAGCATGGAGGAGTTCAGATATACTACATCCATAACTAGAGGTTATTAGCATGGAGGAGTTCAGATATACTACATCCATAACTAGAGGTTATTAGCATGGAGGAGTTCAGATATACTACATCCATAACTAGAGGTTATTAGCATGGAGGAGTTCAGATATACTACATCCATAACTAGAGGTTATTAGCATGGAGGAGTTCAGATATACTACATCCATAACTAGAGGTTATTAGCATGGAGGAGTTCAGACATACTACATCCATAACTAGAGGTTATTAGCATGGAGGAGTTCAGATATACTACATCCATAACTAGAGGTTATTAGCATGGAGGAGTTCAGACATACTACATCCATAACTAGAGGTTATTAGCATGGAGGAGTTCAGACATACTACATCCATAACTAGAGGTTATTAGCATGGAGGAGTTCAGACATACTACATCCATAACTAGAGGTTATTAGCATGGAGGAGTTCAGACATACTACATCCATAACTAGAGGTTATTAGCATGGAGGAGTTCAGATATACTACATCCATAACTAGAGGTTATTAGCATGGAGGAGTTCAGATATACTACATCCATAACTAGAGGTTATTAGCATGGAGGAGTTCAGATATACTACATCCATAACTAGAGGTTATTAGCATGGAGGAGTTCAGACATACTACATCCATAACTAGAGGTTATTAGCATGGAGGAGTTCAGATATACTACATCCATAACTAGAGGTTATTAGCATGGAGGAGTTCAGACATACTACATCCATAACTAGAGGTTATTAGCATGGAGGAGTTCAGACATACTACATCCATAACTAGAGGTTATTAGCATGGAGGAGTTCAGACATACTACATCCATAACTAGAGGTTATTAGCATGGAGGAGTTCAGACATACTACATCCATAACTAGAGGTTATTAGCATGGAGGAGTTCAGACATACTACATCCATAACTAGAGGTTATTAGCATGGAGGAGTTCAGACATACTACATCCATAACTAGAGGTTATTAGCATGAAGGAGTTCAAATATACTACATCCATAACTAGAGGTTATTAGCATGGAGGAGTTCAGATATACTACATCCATAACTAGAGGTTATTAGCATGGAGGAGTTCAGATATACTACATCCATAACTAAGGTTATTAGCATGGAGGAGTTCAGATATACTACATCCATAACTAGAGGTTATTAGCATGGAGGAGTTCAGATATACTACATCCATAACTAGAGGTTATTAGCATGGAGGAGTTCAGATATACTACATCCATAACTAGAGGTTATTAGCATGGAGGAGTTCAGATATACTACATCCATAACTAGAGGTTATTAGCATGGAGGAGTTCAGATATACTACATCCATAACTAGAAGTTATTAGCATGGAGGAGTTCAGATATACTACATCCATAACTAGAAGTTATTAGCATGGAGGAGTTCAGATATACTACATCCATAACTAGAGGTTATTAGCATGGAGGAGTTCAGATATACTACATCCATAACTAGAGGTTATTAGCATGGAGGAGTTCAGATATACTACATCCATAACTAGAGGTTATTAGCATGGAGGAGTTCAGACATACTACATCCATAACTAGAGGTTATTAGCATGGAGGAGTTCAGACATACTACATCCATAACTAGAGGTTATTAGCATGGAGGAGTTCAGACATACTACATCCATAACTAGAGGTTATTAGCATGGAGGAGTTCAGACATACTACATCCATAACTAGAGGTTATTAGCATGGAGGAGTTCAGATATACTACATCCATAACTAGAAGTTATTAGCATGGAGGAGTTCAGATATACTACATCCATAACTAGAAGTTATTAGCATGGAGGAGTTCAGATATACTACATCCATAACTAGAGGTTATTAGCATGGAGGAGTTCAGATATACTACATCCATAACTAGAGGTTATTAGCATGGAGGAGTTCAGATATACTACATCCATAACTAGAGGTTATTAGCATGGAGGAGTTCAGACATACTACATCCATAACTAGAGGTTATTAGCATGGAGGAGTTCAGACATACTACATCCATAACTAGAGGTTATTAGCATGGAGGAGTTCAGACATACTACATCCATAACTAGAGGTTATTAGCATGGAGGAGTTCAGACATACTACATCCATAACTAGAGGTTATTAGCATGGAGGAGTTCAGACATACTACATCCATAACTAGAGGTTATTAGCATGGAGGAGTTCAGATATACTACATCCATAACTAGAGGTTATTAGCATGGAGGAGTTCAGATATACTACATCCATAACTAGAGGTTATTAGCATGTTAGCATGGAGGAGTTCAGATATACTACATCCATAACTAGAGGTTATTAGCATGGAGGAGTTCAGATATACTACATCCATAACTAGAGGTTATTAGCATGGAGGAGTTCAGATATACTACATCCATAACTAGAGGTTATTAGCATGGAGGAGTTCAGATATACTACATCCATAACTAGAGGTTATTAGCATGGAGGAGTTCAGATATACTACATCCATAACTAGAGGTTATTAGCATGGAGGAGTTCAGATATACTACATCCATAACTAGAGGTTATTAGCATGGAGGAGTTCAGATATACTACATCCATAACTAGAGGTTATTAGCATGGAGGAGTTCAGATATACTACATCCATAACTAGAGGTTATTAGCATGGAGGAGTTCAGATATACTACATCCATAACTAGAGGTTATTAGCATGGAGGAGTTCAGATATACTACATCCATAACTAGAGGTTATTAGCATGGAGGAGTTCAGACATACTACATCCATAACTAGAGGTTATTAGCATGGAGGAGTTCAGATATACTACATCCATAACTAGAGGTTATTAGCATGGAGGAGTTCAGATATACTACATCCATAACTAGAGGTTATTAGCATGGAGGAGTTCAGATATACTACATCCATAACTAGAGGTTATTAGCATGTTAGCATGGAGGAGTTCAGATATACTACATCCATAACTAGAGGTTATTAGCATGGAGGAGTTCAGATATACTACATCCATAACTAGAGGTTATTAGCATGGAGGAGTTCAGATATACTACATCCATAACTAGAGGTTATTAGCATGGAGGAGTTCAGATATACTACATCCATAACTAGAGGTTATTAGCATGGAGGAGTTCAGATATACTACATCCATAACTAGAGGTTATTAGCATGGAGGAGTTCAGATATACTACATCCATAACTAGAGGTTATTAGCATGGAGGAGTTCAGATATACTACATCCATAACTAGAGGTTATTAGCATGGAGGAGTTCAGATATACTACATCCATAACTAGAGGTTATTAGCATGGAGGAGTTCAGATATACTACATCCATAACTAGAGGTTATTAGCATGGAGGAGTTCAGATATACTACATCCATAACTAGAAGTTATTAGCATGGAGGAGTTCAGATATACTACATCCATAACTAGAGGTTATTAGCATGGAGGAGTTCAGATATACTACATCCATAACTAGAGGTTATTAGCATGGAGGAGTTCAGATATACTACATCCATAACTAGAGGTTATTAGCATGGAGGAGTTCAGATATACTACATCCATAACTAGAGGTTATTAGCATGGAGGAGTTCAGATATACTACATCCATAACTAGAGGTTATTAGCATGGAGGAGTTCAGATATACTACATCCATAACTAGAGGTTATTAGCATGGAGGAGTTCAGATATACTACATCCATAACTAGAGGTTATTAGCATGGAGGAGTTCAGACATACTACATCCATAACTAGAGGTTATTAGCATGGAGGAGTTCAGATATACTACATCCATAACTAGAGGTTATTAGCATGGAGGAGTTCAGACATACTACATCCATAACTAGAGGTTATTAGCATGGAGGAGTTCAGACATACTACATCCATAACTAGAGGTTATTAGCATGGAGGAGTTCAGACATACTACATCCATAACTAGAGGTTATTAGCATGGAGGAGTTCAGACATACTACATCCATAACTAGAGGTTATTAGCATGGAGGAGTTCAGACATACTACATCCATAACTAGAGGTTATTAGCATGGAGGAGTTCAGACATACTACATCCATAACTAGAGGTTATTAGCATGAAGGAGTTCAGATATACTACATCCATAACTAGAGGTTATTAGCATGGAGGAGTTCAGATATACTACATCCATAACTAGAGGTTATTAGCATGGAGGAGTTCAGATATACTACATCCATAACTAAGGTTATTAGCATGGAGGAGTTCAGATATACTACATCCATAACTAGAGGTTATTAGCATGGAGGAGTTCAGATATACTACATCCATAACTAGAGGTTATTAGCATGGAGGAGTTCAGATATACTACATCCATAACTAGAGGTTATTAGCATGGAGGAGTTCAGATATACTACATCCATAACTAGAGGTTATTAGCATGGAGGAGTTCAGATATACTACATCCATAACTAGAAGTTATTAGCATGGAGGAGTTCAGATATACTACATCCATAACTAGAAGTTATTAGCATGGAGGAGTTCAGATATAGTACATCCATAACTAGAGGTTATTAGCATGGAGGAGTTCAGATATACTACATCCATAACTAGAGGTTATTAGCATGGAGGAGTTCAGATATACTACATCCATAACTAGAGGTTATTAGCATGGAGGAGTTCAGACATACTACATCCATAACTAGAGGTTATTAGCATGGAGGAGTTCAGACATACTACATCCATAACTAGAGGTTATTAGCATGGAGGAGTTCAGACATACTACATCCATAACTAGAGGTTATTAGCATGGAGGAGTTCAGACATACTACATCCATAACTAGAGGTTATTAGCATGGAGGAGTTCAGACATACTACATCCATAACTAGAGGTTATTAGCATGGAGGAGTTCAGACATACTACATCCATAACTAGAGGTTATTAGCATGGAGGAGTTCAGACATACTACATCCATAACTAGAGGTTATTAGCATGGAGGAGTTCAGACATACTACATCCATAACTAGAGGTTATTAGCATGGAGGAGTTCAGACATACTACATCCATAACTAGAGGTTATTAGCATGGAGGAGTTCAGATATACTACATCCATAACTAGCGGTTATTAGCATGGAGGAGTTCAGATATACTACATCCATAACTAGAGGTTATTAGCATGGAGGAGTTCAGATATACTACATCCATAACTAGAGGTTATTAGCATGGAGGAGTTCAGATATACTACATCCATAACTAGCGGTTATTAGCATGGAGGAGTTCAGATATACTACATCCATAACTAGAGGTTATTAGCATGGAGGAGTTCAGACATACTACATCCATAACTAGAGGTTATTAGCATGGAGGAGTTCAGACATACTACATCCATAACTAGAGGTTATTAGCATGGAGGAGTTCAGACATACTACATCCATAACTAGAGGTTATTAGCATGGAGGAGTTCAGACATACTACATCCATAACTAGAGGTTATTAGCATGGAGGAGTTCAGACATACTACATCCATAACTAGAGGTTATTAGCATGGAGGAGTTCAGACATACTACATCCATAACTAGAGGTTATTAGCATGGAGGAGTTCAGACATACTACATCCATAACTAGAGGTTATTAGCATGGAGGAGTTCAGACATAGTACATCCATAACTAGAGGTTATTAGCATGGAGGAGTTCAGATATACTACATCCATAACTAGAGGTTATTAGCATGGAGGAGTTCAGATATACTACATCCATAACTAGAGGTTATTAGCATGGAGGAGTTCAGATATACTACATCCATAACTAGAGGTTATTAGCATGGAGGAGTTCAGATATACTACATCCATAACTAGCGGTTATTAGCATGGAGGAGTTCAGATATACTACATCCATAACTAGCGGTTATTAGCATGGAGGAGTTCAGATATACTACATCCATAACTAGCGGTTATTAGCATGGAGGAGTTCAGATATACTACATCCATAACTAGCGGTTATTAGCATGGAGGAGTTCAGATATACTACATCCATAACTAGAGGTTATTAGCATGGAGGAGTTCAGATATACTACATCCATAACTAGAGGTTATTAGCATGGAGGAGTTCAGATATACTACATCCATAACTAGAGGTTATTAGCATGGAGGAGTTCAGATATACTACATCCATAACTAGAGGTTATTAGCATGGAGGAGTTCAGATATACTACATCCATAACTAGAGGTTATTAGCATGGAGGAGTTCAGATATACTACATCCATAACTAGAAGTTATTAGCATGGAGGAGTTCAGATATACTACATCCATAACTAGAAGTTATTAGCATGGAGGAGTTCAGATATACTACATCCATAACTAGAGGTTATTAGCATGGAGGAGTTCAGATATACTACATCCATAACTAGAGGTTATTAGCATGGAGGAGTTCAGATATACTACATCCATAACTAGCGGTTATTAGCATGGAGGAGTTCAGATATACTACATCCATAACTAGCGGTTATTAGCATGGAGGAGTTCAGATATACTACATCCATAACTAGAGGTTATTAGCATGGAGGAGTTCAGATATACTACATCCATAACTAGAGGTTATTAGCATGGAGGAGTTCAGATATACTACATCCATAACTAGAGGTTATTAGCATGGAGGAGTTCAGATATACTACATCCATAACTAGCGGTTATTAGCATGGAGGAGTTCAGATATACTACATCCATAACTAGAGGTTATTAGCATGGAGGAGTTCAGATATACTACATCCATAACTAGAGGTTATTAGCATGGAGGAGTTCAGATATACTACATCCATAACTAGAGGTTATTAGCATGGAGGAGTTCAGATATACTACATCCATAACTAGAGGTTATTAGCATGGAGGAGTTCAGATATACTACATCCATAACTAGAGGTTATTAGCATGGAGGAGTTCAGATATACTACATCCATAACTAGCGGTTATTAGCATGGAGGAGTTCAGATATACTACATCCATAACTAGAGGTTATTAGCATGGAGGAGTTCAGATATACTACATCCATAACTAGCGGTTATTAGCATGGAGGAGTTCAGATATACTACATCCATAACTAGAGGTTATTAGCATGGAGGAGTTCAGATATACTACATCCATAACTAGAGGTTATTAGCATGGAGGAGTTCAGATATACTACATCCATAACTAGCGGTTATTAGCATGGAGGAGTTCAGATATACTACATCCATAACTAGAGGTTATTAGCATGGAGGAGTTCAGATATACTACATCCATAACTAGAGGTTATTAGCATGGAGGAGTTCAGATATACTACATCCATAACTAGAGGTTATTAGCATGGAGGAGTTCAGATATACTACATCCATAACTAAAGGTTATTAGCATGGAGGAGGTCAGATATACTACATCCATAACTATAAGTTATTAACATGGAGGAGTTCAGATATACTACATCCATAACTAGAGGTTATTAGCATGGAGGAGTTCAGATATACTACATCCATAACTAGAGGTTATTAGCATGGAGGAGTTCAGATATACTACATCCATAACTAGAGGTTATTAGCATGGAGGAGTTCAGATATACTACATCCATAACTAGAGGTTATTAGCATGGAGGAGTTCAGATATACTACATCCATAACTAGAGGTTATTAGCATGGAGGAGTTCAGATATACTACATCCATAACTAGAGGTTATTAGCATGGAGGAGTTCAGATATACTACATCCATAACTAGAGGTTATTAGCATGGAGGAGTTCAGACATACTACATCCATAACTAGAGGTTATTAGCATGGAGGAGTTCAGATATACTACATCCATAACTAGAGGTTATTAGCATGGAGGAGTTCTCATATACTACATCCATAACTAGAGGTTATTAGCATGGAGGAGTTTCTGCAGCCAAATTGTGTTGCATAGCAACAAACAGCAAACACAGAAAGGGTCCTATATTGGAGAGTAAAAGTCGTCTGGCACTCTGCTTAGGATTTCAACAACTTTAATAATTTATTTCGAGCCTAGAATCATCGATGTTACTACTAATCTGAAAACAAGACAAAATATGACTATTGTTGCTCACTTGACTGTCTTAAGACAATTGTCAAATAATTAAAGATGTCAGTTATTGTACAATTTCATGGGTATGCTCTGGGTATCACCTTTTACCTAAAATAAACAGTGTATTTCTGCTGTTGTGGTTCTTTAACCATCTGTCTGACTTTGTCGTTCACACAGGAGACAGACGTGGCTATCGTGGATCCTCTGGGGAGCCTCAACAACATGATACTGACGAGGCAGAAAGGTCTCTCTCCAGATCAGAACACCTTAAGAAAAACCACCTGAGACCCACTGGGAAGAAATCTCCCTGCTGCTCTGACTGTGGGAAACGTTGCAGGTCTACATCAGAACTTAAAATACACCAGCGAGTACACACAGGAGAGAAACCTTATAGCTGTGATCAATGTGGGAAGAGTTTTACTCGGTCAAGCTCCCTGATAGTGCACCAGAGAACACACACAGGAGAGAAACCTTACGACTGCTCTGACTGCGTAAAGACTTTTGTTAATTTAATAGATTTAAAATCACACCAGAGAACACACACAGGAGAGAAATCACCATATAGTTGTACTCAATGTGGGAAGAGTTTTACTCGGTCAAGCGCCCTGATAGTGCACCAGAGAACACACACAGGAGAGAAATCTTATAGCTGTACTCGGTCAAGCTACCTTATAGTACATCTGAGAAGACACACAGGAGAGAAACCTTACGACTGCTCTGACTGCGGAAAGACTTTTGTTAGTTTAAGAGATTTAAAATCACACCAGAGAACACACACAGGAGAGAAATCACCATATAGTTGTACTCAATGTGGGAAGAGTTTTACTCGGTCAACCTCCCTGATAGTGCACCAGAGAACACACACAGGAGAGAAACCTTATAGCTGTACTCAATGTGGGAAGAGTTTTACTCAGTCAAGCGCTGATAGTACATCTGAGAACACACACAGGAGTGAAACCTTACGACTGCTCTGACTGTGGAAAGACTTTTGTTAGGTTAAGAAATTTAAAATCACACCAGAGAACACACACAGGAGAGAAATCACCATATAGTTGTACTCAATGTGGGAAGAGTTTTACTCGGTCAAGCTCCCTGATAGTGCACCAGAGAACACACACAGGAGAGAAACCTTATAGCTGTACTCAATGTGGGAAGAGTTTTGTTGCATCTTGCGATCTGACGAAACACCAGAGAACACACACAGGAGAGAAATCTTATAGCTGTACTCAATGTGGGAAGAGTTTTACTCAGTCAAGCGCGCTGATAGTACATCTGAGAACACACACAGGAGAGAAACCTTACGACTGCTCTGACTGTGGAAAGACTTTTGTTAGGTTAAGAGATTTAAAATCACACCAGAGAACACACACAACACAGGAGATAAACTTTATAGCAGGAGATAAATGATATAGCTGTACTCAATGTGGGAAGAGTTTTATGCAGTCAAGTGGCCTTATAGTACATCTGAGAACTCACACAGGAGAGAAGACATATAGCTGTGATCATGTGACAAGAGATACTCTGATAAAATATCTCTGATCAAACATCAGAAAATACATACATGAAGGAGTTGTTTCATGATATCACTGAAATAATGTCACAGTGTAGAATATTTAAACATTGTAGAGGGCGTATTTTAATTAATATCACAATGTAGAACCCTAAACGTTTCCCCCTGTTCAATTTATTTCAGCATGATATGGATATTAGCCTCTGGGAAAAATCCAGGCTCTGAATTGAAAGAGTATACATGTGATTTAACAAAAAGTGAAAGAAAAAAAAAGTTGTGTTACACTTACCTTGTTGGCAACCCACTTGAATCAAAATGCAACACTTCAAAATGTAGCTAGCTGTTTTCTACAAATTGTCCTTCAACCAGTGATGTACACATTATTCCCAGATTCCATGTGGTGTTTGAGCTATTCGTTTTAACAGGACGTGCAACCTCATCTCCCCCACTCTTGCGCAATTGATTTCAACATGATATCGATGAAATAAGTGTTGCGTTCCTTTGTTTAGCGACCCATAAATGTAAATGCATCCCTCCAAAATGTAGCTGACTGTCTTCTGCAGGTTGTCCTCTAACCAGTGAGGTAAAAGTTATCTCCCATTTCCATGTGTTTTTTTAGTTGTGTTAGTTTCAACAGCAGGTACAACCTGATCTCCCCCATAATCGATATCAGTGACTTATTGTTGGTGCTTGTGCAGTTTATAAGGTGCTTGTTTTAATATGATTATTGTGGCACATTTGTGTAGATAGTACAGTTTAGGTTTCGGTTTTCAATATATCACAAACTGTTTTTGCATATTGGTTATTGATTTGGACATGTTAAAACTGTGTTTTGACATTGAGGTTTCCCACGTAGCAAAATGTCATTGAAAAGACATTGAAAAGAAGACTATGCCTGATGTCCAATATAAACTCAGCAAAAAAAGAAACGTCCCTTTTTCAGGACCCTGTCTTTCAAAGATAATTTGTAGAAATCCAAAATAACTTCACAGATCTTCATTGTAAAGGGTTTAAACACTGTTTCCCATGCTTGTTCAATGAACCATAAATAATTAATGAACATGCACCTGTGGAACGGTCGTTAAGACTTACAGATGGTAGGCAATTAAGGTCACAGTTATGAAAACTTAGGACACAAAAGAGGCCTTTCTATTGACTCTGGAAAACACCAAAAGAAATATGCCCAGGGTCCCTGCTCATCTGCGTGAACGTGCCTTATGCATGCTGCAAGGAGGCATCCTCCCTCATGTGGTACCCTTCCTGCAGGCTCATCCTGACATGACAATGCCACCAGCCATACTGCTCATTCTGTGCGTGATTTCCTGCAAGACAGGAATGTCAGTGTTCTGTCATGGCCAGTGAAGAACCCGGATCTCAATCCCATTGAGCACGTCTGGGACCTGTTGGATCGGAGGGCTAGGGCAATTCCCCCCAGAAATGTCCGGGAACTTGTATGTGCCTTGGTGGAAGAGTGGGGTAACATCTCACAGCAAGAACTGGCAAATCTGGTGCAGTCCATGAGGAGGAGATGCACTGCAGTACTTAATGCAGCTGGTGGCCACACCAGATACTGACTGTTACTTTTGATTTTGATAATGTGTCCCCCCAGGGACACATTATTTGTGTGTGGAACTTGTTCAGTTTATGTCTCAGTTGTTGAATCTTGTTATGTTCATACAAATATTTACACATGTTAAGTTTGCTGAAAATAAACGCAGTTGACAGTGAGAGGACTTTTTTTTGTTGCTGAGTTTACATTCGGTTTTAGTTGAAAATATGTATTTTCAGGTCGTTTTTTTCAACGACTTGACAACAACTTAATTTCAACGTACTTGCAGCCTATAAACATGGACGCAGTATAATAAATTGGTCTATAATCAGTTTTATTAACAATCTTACATCACTCCAGTATTTCTTTACAACATTCAAGTGCTACTTGTCTTTATTCCACTACTGAAGAAGCATGACTCAAATAACCTACTCATATTTCAAACATCCAGCCTGACAAAATATATATGTTTTATTATTCAATGCCTCACCATTAAGTGAATTATTGCCAATACATATTAACAAAGGGGTGATCATTTGGTTTTGATATTTCATATTTACAATTCATGCAACATTTAGTAATCATAATTTATGCAACGAACTGACCATTTTGGGGTACAATTATATTGACATTGTTGCACTGCTTGTAGAATATCAGGGTTCATTCTCAGATGTGCCAACCCAAATGTACTAGAGTATGACATTGGGGACTCGGCTCCGATCCAACACCATGCCTATCGAGTGAACCCTGAAAAGAGAGAGAAGCTCCGCAGTGAGGTGGAAAGTTACTACGGATATTGCAGGAGTTTCCTCTTGAAATCAGACATGTCCGTGGTAAGGACAACTTGGTTGCTGATTGTCTCAAGGGTGGGCAGTCAAAAGGATTTGTGTTTTGCATTTAGCCAGTGCGTTGTCATGGATCACAATTTATTTTGACTGCACGTTTTTCTGTATTGGAGATGAGTTTTGTTTGGGCTCGTTCCAAGGGGACGAGAGTTCTAGAAGCTAGTGAGTTTTAGGAAGACAAGAGTTCTAGAAGCTAGTGAGTTTTAGGAAGACCAGAGTTCTAGAAGCTAGTGAGTTTTAGGAAGACCAGAGTTCTAGAAGCTAGTGAGTTTTAGGACAACCAGAGTTCTAGAAGCTAGTGAGTTTTAGGAAGACCAGAGTTCTAGAAGCTAGTGAGTTTTAGGAAGACGAGAGTTCTAGAAACTAGTGAGTTTTAGGAAGACCAGAGTTCTAGAAGCTAGTGAGTTTTAGCAAGTCTAATTTTTAGGAAGACCAGAGTTCTAGAAGCTAGTGAGTTTTAGCAAGACGAGAGTTCTAGAAGCTAGTGAGTTTTAGGAAGACCAGAGTTCTAGAAGCTAGTGAGTTTTAGGAAGACCAGAGTTCTAGAAGCTAGTGAGTTTTAGGAAGACCAGAGTTCTAGAAGCTAGTGAGTTTTAGGAAGACCAGAGTTCTAGAAGCTAGTGAGTTTTAGGAAGACCAGAGTTCTAGAAGCTAGTGAGTTTTAGGAAGACCAGAGTTCTAGAAGCTAGTGAGTTTTAGGAAGACCAGAGTTATAGAAACTAGTGAGTTTTAGGTCAGTAACTTATAACCACGGAACCACCCCAGACCTTTCATGCATGACTTAAAGCACCTGAGTATTAGATTTACTGCCAGGGTCTAGTATGTCACTGCCAGGTCTGATTTTCTCTTTGGTTTTGAGCCCACGGCAAGAAGGCACCAGAGCCTATTGTGGTAACAGGTTCACACTAGATAACACAACCACACAGTGCATGAAAAACATGAGGTGTGGCTAACGTTTGCAAGCTTGAGCTAGCTACCGAGCTAGCATACAAACTCGGTAGCACAGAGTAGATCCTCCATATGATGTTGAGAAATAGTGCATTGTGGGTAGTTTAGAAGATATCTGGAAATAAGTTAATAAATATGTAATAACGCAAAAACATAACTGTTTGAACTTAATAGGTAACCAGATCGTGACTACAACTAAGTTCCTAAGTCTTTAACCACACTGTGTTGTTACATTGGTGAGTAAAAACTCATGCTTCCTACCCTTTAACATTTTGTCTGAAAATAAAATCTACATTTTACTCAACTTCGTTACCCACTCCAGTCAGCAGATGGCGATGTGGGACTTTAAGGCTATGCTGCTAGTGTGACGTATAATCTAGTGGACGGGACGCTTCTTTCAACAGCAGCAACAGTTAGTCAGACACCTCGGTAGCTTGCTAGACAAAATAGCCCAACCAATAAAGCTCTTTAGACGCTTTCGTGTATATTAGCCACTGTGTTTTAAACCCACTTCTGTCGTCTAGTTAGTTATCCCATTTAATTTCATATTTACGGTGTTGTTGTTATTGGTCAGCTAGCTGGCTGGTTAAGTTAGCACTAGCCTAGCTAGCTAACATCCCCGACCATGAGCTCACTAAGCTACTCTCCTCCTGCTAAAGAAGAGGAGGTCTGCTGGACGGAGAAAGAAGCTCTAGTGAAAGAGGAGGAGGAAGAGGAGGATGGTACAATACAAAAACAAGTAGAGGGTGAAGCTGTTACCGTGAAAGAAGAAGAGAAAGACGTTACAGTGAAAGAAGAGGAAGACGCGTTCAGAGTGAAAGAGGAGGAGGATGTTACAGTGAAAGAAGAGGAAGACGCGTTCAGAGTGAAAGAGGAGGAGGATGTTACAGTGAAAGAAGAGGGGGAAGCAGTCTTTGGAGTGAAAGAGGAGGATGAGGAGATGACTGTCACATCGAAAAAGGATGAGGAAGAAGAGGAGGAAACTGGATATCTGGTTCCGGTTTCCCAAAGGCATCTTAAGGCATCCAATGATTCTAATGATGAACTTAGCAGTAAGATGGTTTTGAGAAACCGGGCCCTGATTAACACTAGTAAGTACTGTCTTAAAAACAGAGGCACAAACTCTGCAGTTGTTGAACTGATGTGTGGCGTTAAAGGTGAAATCTGCAGTTGCTACATCCATATTTCGACTTTTAAATTATTGATATATATCCATTGATTCTTGAAGAATATAACACATGCCTCATGAGCATAGTTCAACTGTCGTACCCCATCAGATCCCAAAAGAAGCTTTTTTTACTCCAATGTTTAGAAACAGTGTAAATGTAAATCAACACTGTATAGCCTCAACATGGTTAAAACTATAATATTGATGTCATTGATGGTCAGACCTTGCATCCATAGGTCTGTCTATGATTTTGAGAGTAGTTACATTTCTCCAGTCCGATCCTCATCTTATTACCAAAACAGTGGCGGAATGACAGCTTTGTTATTGTTTGAACTGCAGATTGGTTTATTGATGTGTGGATTTTTTAAAGGGACAACCTAGGATTTAAACAGCAACAAAATGGCTGCACAGAGACTTGGTTTGGTAAACAGCTGAGGGATGGGGGCTGGAGAAATTTAACCACTCTCAAATTCATAGAGAAAGCTATTGAAGCAACCTTAACCCAAAACCTAGCGACCTCATCAACAAGTTCAGACATCTTGGTATAACAGTTAGAAGGTGTTGGCTTGACAGTCTCTGGACCCAGGTTTGAGTCCAGCTCAGGGCTAATTCAAAATTCTCACACAGGGTAATGAGTGGAGAACAGGAGGGCTTCATAAAGAAAAACTAACAGGTCTGTGAGAGCCGGAATTCTTACTGGTTGGTAGGTGATCAAATACTTATGTCATGCAATAAAATGCAAATGAATTACTTTAAAATCATACAATGTGATTTTCTGGATTTTTGTTTTAGATTCTGTCTCTCACCGTTGAAGTGTACCTATGATAAAAAGTACAGACCTCTACATGCTTTGTAAGTAGGAAAACCTGCAAAATCGGCAGTGTATCAAATACTTGTTCTCCCCACTGTATATATATATATACACACAGAGGGATATTGAACCCCTTTTTAGGCACCAAACTACTAGGCATATAACTACTATATAAACTACTATATACTTCCATTCAAGTTAAAGTGTACTGTTAGATAGCTAGCTAATGTTAGCTGGCTGGCTCGCTAGCTAACGTTAGCTGGCTGGCTCGCTAGCTAATGTTAGCTGTCTGGCTCGCTAGCTAACGTTAGCTGTCTGGCTCGCTAGCTAACGTTACATGTATGACCTGTGTAGTACAGGTCAGGGACAAAGTTGTGGAGAAGTACAGATCAGGGTTGGGTTATAACTGTAGCTCAGTTGGTAGAGCATGGCGCTTGCAACGCCAGGGATGTGGGTTCGATTCCCACGGGGGGCCAGTATGAAAAATGTATGCACTCAGTAACTGTAAGTCGCTCTGGATAAGAGCGTCTGCTAAATGACTAAAATGTAAATGTAATATTATTCGTATCTCAGAGCCATTTGCATTACTAGTTATAGCCTAATGTTAGCTAGCTAGCTAACATTGAACCTAGTTGGTAAGCTTTTAGCTACCTGCAGATTCATGCAGGGTAGTAACGTAATGAGTTGGGATTATGGTTAATTGTTTAGCTAGCTAGCTACATGTCTAAACAAAAAGACTCCACTATGCAAGTAACCATTTCACTGTACCGTTTACACCTTCTGTATCCTGTGCATGTGACAAATAAACGTTTTGATTTTATTTGATATAGTGTGTGTTTACCAGCGACGGTAATGTGAAGAACAACGTTACCTGCACCAAAGTAAAATTAGGATATAACGTTAGGTTAGGTTAGGATATAACGTTAGGGTTAGGTTAGGTTAGGATATAACGTTAGGGTTAGGTTAGGATATAACGTTAGGGTTGGGTTAGGATATAACGTTAGGGTTAGGTTAGGATATAACGTTAGGTTAGGTTAGGATATAATGTTAGGGTTAGGATATAACGTTAGGGTTAGGTTAGGTTAGGTTAGGATATAACGTTAGGTTAGGTTAGGATATAACATTAGGGTTAGGTTAGGATATAACGTTAGGGTTAGGTTAGGATATAATGTTAGGTTAGGATATAACGGCTAGGTTAGGATATAACGTTAGGTTAGGTTAGGATATAACGTTAGGTTAGGTTAGGATATAACGTAAGGGTTAGGTTCGGTTAGGATATAACGTTTAGGTTAGGTTAGGATATAACGTTAGGGTTAGGTTAGGATATAACATTAGGGTTAGGTTAGGATATAACGTTAGGTTAGGTTAGAATATAACGTTAGGTTAGGTTAGGATATAACGTTAGGTTAGGTTAGGATATAACGTTAGGTTAGGATATAACGTTAGGTTAAGTTAGGATATAACGTTAGGGTTAGGTTAGGATATAAAGTTAGGTTAGGTTAGGATATAACGTTAGGTTAGGTTAGGATATAACGTTAGGTTAGGTTAGGATATAACGTTAGGGTTAGGTTAGGATATAACGTTAGGTTAGGATATAACGTTAGGGTTAGGTTAGGATATAACGTTAGGTTAGGATATAACGTTAGGTTAGGTTAGGATATAACGTTAGGTTAGGTTAGGATATAACGTTAGGTTAGGTTAGGATATAACGTTAGGGTTAGGTTAGGATATAACGTTAGGGTTAGGATATAACGTTAGGGTTAGGTTAGGATATAACGTTAGGTTAGGTTAGAATATAACGTTAGGGTTAGGTTAGGATATAACGTTAGGTTAGGTTAGGATATAACGTTAGGGTTAGGTTAGGATATAACGTTAGGGTTAGGTTAGGATATAATGTTAGGTTAGGATATAACGTTAGGTTAGGTTAGGATATAACGTTAGGGTTAGGTTAGGATATAACGTTAGGTTAGGATATAACGTTAGGGTTAGGTTAGGATATAACGTTAGGGTTAGGTTAGGATATAACGTTAGGTTAGGTTAGGATATAACGTTAGGGTTAGGTTAGGATATAACGTTAGGTTAGGTTAGAATATAACGTTAGGTTTAGGTTAGGATATAACGTTAGGTTAGGTTAGGATATAACGTTAGGGTTAGGTTAGGATATAACGTTAGGTTAGGTTAGGATATAACGTTAGGGTTAGGTTAGGATATAACGAATGTAGAATGCCCTGCTTTTATTTAGTCACATTCCAACCGTAAGCTATTTTCTGTAATTAGCTCACCATTAACTTGTAAATAATGATCTTGTTGTGAGTTTATTTTCATGTAATAATTAATACAAATTAGCTAAAGTAAAGACGACGTCAGCTATATGATATGGTTATTATTTGAACTGGCTAGCCAGCTAACTTAACGTTAGCTAGCTAGCTAACAAGCTAGAAACTAACCAAAACATTGTTTAGAAAGTTGCTTTTAATTGCCTAGTTTGCTAGATTGACATATACTAAATTCATTTTTAAACAGATGGGTTTATTGGTGTTAAAATACACTAGTTACAGTGAGGGGAAAAAAGTGTTTGATCCCCTGCTGATTTTGTACGTTTGCCCACTGACAAAGAAATGATCAGTCTATA
Organism: Coregonus clupeaformis; assembly: GCF_020615455.1. Taxonomy (NCBI): domain Eukaryota; kingdom Metazoa; phylum Chordata; class Actinopteri; order Salmoniformes; family Salmonidae; genus Coregonus; species Coregonus clupeaformis. The sequence continues at coordinate 136,559 of NW_025534232.1, read as the reverse complement.
ATTTTAATGGTAGGTTTATTTGAACAGTGAGAGACAGAATAACAACATAAAAATTCAGAAAAACGCATGTCAAAAATGTTATGAATTGATTTGCATTTTAATGAGGGAAATAGGTACTGTTATAGCTTGCCATTGTTTACAGAAGTCTTCTAAGTCCCTATAGCAACAAGTCATTGTTTACAGAAGTCTTCTAAGTCCCTATAGCAACAAGCCATTGTTTACAGATGTCTTCTAAGTCCCTATAGCAACAAGCCATTGTTTACAGAAGTCTTCTAAGTCCCTATAGCAACAAGCCATTGTTTACAGATGTCTTCTAAGTCCCTATAGCAACAAGCCATTGTTTACAGAAGTCGTCTAAGTCCCTATAGCAACAAGCCATTGTTTACAGATGTCTCGTTGTGGGATGAAGCAACATTAAGAAAGCTAGCATATGCTGGCCAGTTGCGTTCTGCTGTTAATGTTGATTGGGACACATGCTAAGTTGGCTGGCTAGCTAGACACTATGAAATGATAGCTAAATAGCTAGCTAGCTATTGGATTATAGATTTTGAGGTCGTATTTTTGCATATTCAACTAGCTTGTTATGTAATTATGAAGCTAAATGTTTACTAAATCTAGCTAGTTATCTTGTCTGCTTTGCAATTGTTGGGCTGGAAGCAGGTTAAGCGTGTACAGGGCATTTTAGTACCACTAATAACAAGCTATAGGACATTTAATTAATTACTTTTTTACCTATTTTTCTGGAATTTTCCCTTTCAGCATAAACCTGCTCTCAAGCAACACTTCAGGTATTTTGTCTTTGTACTTTGAGCTTATTGCTTGAGGTTGGGAGTTAGGGTCACGTCCTTCCTCCCAGAGAGGTGAAAGCATCCCTCGGACTGGACACAACCCGGCAAACAAATATTTTTGAGAAGATCAGGACTTTTGCAATGAAGAAGACCACGGACATTACATTTCCAAAGTAATGTTTCAAAGCAACATTTCTCCAAAGGGCAGGACAGAAATATGCTCTCAGGCTAGATTTAATTTGTTCGCGGCAGGTGGCTTAGTGGTTAAGAGCGTTGTGTCAGTAACCGAAAGGTTGCTGGTTCTAATCCCCGAGCCGACTAGGTGAAAAATGTGTCGATGTGCCCTTGAGCAAGGCACTTAACCCTAATTGCTTCTGTAAGTCGCTCTGGATAAGAGCGTCTGCTAAATGACTAAAATGTAAAATTTAAAAATGTTCAACCAAAGTTCCTCAAAGGATCTGATGATATAGGCCCTAGGTCTAGATATTGTTTTTGTCTTTAAGTGTTTTAGGTTTTCCCTAATTGTAATCTACTACCTTTAGTACTTGAAGTTAATAAAGTATTTTGTTGAAATCTTTTCTTTGTTATTTCAGCACTACTACCTCACTGCTTTAGCACACGGCCACATTCCCATGTTCCAATGTGAATTCTTTAATTATTTAAGAGATAGGTGGGTCTACGGCTGGAGAGAACGATGCTAAATGGGCGGGAACAAAGAGCAGCACTGTAGCTATACAAACAAATAGGGAAAAAGTCATCTGGCAACACTGCTTAGGGGTTTCAGCAACTTTAATAATGTATTTATAGCCTACAATCATCCACTTTACTACTGTGAAAAATTGAGACTAAATATGGCTATTGTTGTTCACTTGACTGTCTTATTAAGACAATTGTCAAAAAGCGTTTCAATATTCATTAGAGACGTCAATTGTTGTACAACATAATGGTCATCACCTTTTAGCTAAAATAAACAGTGGATTTCTGCTGTTGTGGGCCTTTAACCATCTGTCTGACTTTGTCGTTCACACAGGAGAGAGACGTGGCTATCGTGGATCCTCTGGGGAGCCTCAACAACATCATGAAGCTGACGAGGCAGAGAAGAGTCCCTCCACATCAGAACACCTCAAGAAACACCAGCGGAAACCCACAGGGAAGAAATCTCACCACTGCTCTGACTGTGGGAAGAGATTCACCTTAAAAGCAGACCTTAACAGACATGAGAGAACACACACAGGAGAGAAATCTTATAGCTGTGATCAATGTGGGAAGAGTTTTCCTCACTCAAGCAACCTGAGGGTACATCAGAGAATACACACTGGAGAGAAACCTTATAGCTGTGATCAATGTGGGAAGAGTTTTTCTCAGTCAAACATCCTGATAACACACCAGAGAACTCACACTGGAGAGAAACCTTACAGCTGTGATCAATGTGGGAAGAGTTTTGTTGAATCTGGAGCTCTGACTATACACAAGAGAACACACACAGGAGAGAAACCTTACAGCTGTGATCAATGTGGGAAGAGTTTTTCTCAGTCAAACATCCTGATAACACACAAGAGAACTCACACTGGAGAGAAACCTTACAGCTGTGATCAATGTGGGAAGAGTTTTGCTTTTGAATCTTGATGACTATACACAAGAGAACACACACAGGAGAGAAACCTTACAGCTGTGCTCAATGTGGGAAGAGTTATGCTTATTCAAACGTGATGATAATACACCAGAGAACACACACAGGAGAGAAATCTTACAGCTGTGATCAATGTGGGAAGAGTTTTGTTGCATCTGGAGCTCTGACTAGACACAAGAGAACACACACAGGAGGAAAAACCTTATAGCTGTGATCAATGTGGGAAGAGTTTTTCTCGCTCCATCTGCCTGAAGGTACATCAGAGAACACACACAGGAGAGAAACCTTATAGCTGTGATCAATGTGTGAAGAGTTTTGTTAGATCTAGCTCTCTGACTATACACAAGAGAACACACACAGGAGAGAAATCTTACAGCTGTGATCAATGTGGAAAGAAATACTCCCATTCAGGTTCTCTGATTAAACATCAGAAAATACATACATGAGTTGTTTCATGATATCAATAAAATAATGTCACAGTGTAGAATGTTTTTAACATTATAGTAGGACTATTTTAATTAATGTCACGATTCAGAATGATTTGAACATTTAAGTAGAAGGAGTATTTTAATGAATAATGTCACAATGTAGAATCCCCCTGTTCTATTGATTTCAGCGTGATATGGATATTAGCCTCATCAGGGGAAAAATCCAGTCTGAATTGAAAGAGTAATATTATGTGATTAACAAAAAAAAGTGTTGCGTTACACTTACCTTGTTGGCGACCCACTTGAATCAAAATGCAACACTTCAAAAGGTAGCTAGCTGTTTTCTACAAATTGTCCTCTGACCAGTGATGTACACATTATTCCCAGATTCCGTGTGGTTTTTGAGCTGTTAGTTTTAACAGGATGTGCAACCTCATCTCCCCCCTCTCCTGCAATTGATTTCAACGTGATATCGATATGAGTGATGACAAATACGTTTTGCGTTTCTCTTCGTTTTGGGGACCCCTAAATTTAAATTAATCACTCCAAAATGTAGCTGACTGTCTTCTGCAGGTTGTCCTCTAACCAGTGAGGTAAAAGATATCTCCCATTTCCATGTGTTTTTTTAGTTGTGTTAGTTTCAACATCACATACAACCTGATTTCCCCCCTAATAGATATCAGTGATTTATTGCCACTTGTCAAAACAACACAAGTATTATGATTACTATTGTGTTTGTGTCGATAGTACATGTTTATGTTTTCAATAGATCACAAACTGTTTTTTTCATATTGGTTATTGATTTGGACACATTAAACTGTTTTGACATTGTGCTATCCCACCTAACAAAATGTTTTTTAAAAGAAGACTATGCCGGTCGTCCAATCATCCTTGATGAAAACCTGCCAATAGGACAATGACACACAGAGAGATCCTTGATGAAAACCTGCCAATAGGACAATGACACACAGAGAGATCCTTGATGAAAACCTGCCAATAGAACAATGACACACAGAGAGATCCTTGATGAAAACCTGCCAATAGGACAATGACACTAAGCACACAACGCAGGAGTGGCCTCGGGACAAGTCCCAAGCCCGGACTTGAACCCGATCTAACATATCTGGAGAGAGCTGAAAATAGCTGTGCAGCGACGCTCCCCATCCAACCTGACAGAGCTTGAGAGGATCTGCAGAGAAGAATGGGAGAAACTCCCCAAATACAGGTGTGCCAAGCTTTTAGCGACATACCCAAGAAGACTCAAGGCTGTAATCGCTGTACATTTCATATTTCAGTTTGTATTTTTTATACATTTGCTAAAATGATTAAACGTATTTTGCTGTCTCATTATGGGGTATTGTGTGTAGATTGATGAGGAAAAAAACAATTTAATACATTTTAGAATAAGGCTGTAACGTAACAGTCATGGGGTCTGAATACTTTCCAAATGCACTGTATATACTGTATCCAGGGTTGGATAGGTATACTTTCCAAATGCACTGTATATACTGTATCCAGGGTTGGATAGGTATACTTTCCAAATGCACTGTATATACTGTATCCAGGGTTGGATAGGTATACTTTCCAAATGCACTGTATATACTGTATCCAGGGTTGGATAGGTATACTTTCCAAATGCACTGTATATACTGTATCCAGGGTTGGATAGGTTACTTTCCAAATGCACTGTATATACTGTATCCAGGGTTGGATAGGTATACTTTCCAAATGCACTGTATATACTGTATCCAGGGTTTGGATAGGTATACTTTCCAAATGCACTGTATATACTGTATCCAGGGTTGGATAGGTATACTTTCCAAATGCACTGTATATACTGTATCCAGGGTTGGATAGGTATACTTTCCAAATGCACTGTATATACTGTATCCAGGGTTGGATAGGTATACTTTCCAAATGCACTGTATATACTGTATCCAGGGTTGGATAGGTATACTTTCCAAATGCACTGTATATACTGTATCCAGGGTTGGATAGGTATACTTTCCAAATGCACTGTATATACTGTATCCAGGGTTGGATAGGTTACTTTGTAAATGTAATCCATTAGTTACTAGTTACCTGTTCAACATTGTCATCAGTAACATACATGTTGGATTACCCTAACTCAGTAACGTAATCTGATTGCTTTTAGATTACTTTCCCCTTAAGAGCACAGGTTAGTACCACAGTCATAAAATCTGACTTTAAATCTAACCTTAACCACACTGCTAACCCTAATACCTAACCCTAACCTTAACCACACCGCTAACCCTAATACCTAACCCTAACCTTAACCACACTGCTAACCCTAATGCCTAACCCTAACCTTAAATAACCCTAACCTTAACCACACTGCTAACCCTAATGCCTAACCCTAACCTTAAATAACCCTAACCTTAACCACACTGCTAACCCTAATGCCTAACTCTTACCTTAAATAACCCTAACCTTAACCACACTGCTAACCCTAACCTTAACCACACTGCTAACCCTAATGCCTAACCCTAACCTTAACCACACTGCTAACCCTAATGCCTAACCCTAACCTTAACCACACTGCTAACCCTAATGCCTAACCCTAACCTTAAATAACCCTAACCTTAACCACACTGCTAACCCTAATGCCTAACCCTAACCTTAACCACACTGCTAACCTGAAATAACCCTGCTTGTCAACCTGCTTAAGAGGCATTAGAAGAAGACAAAAAATAATATGACCAATTGAACATCTATTGCAGGATAAATCAATGTTAGAGTTTACATACAGTTGAAGTCGGAAGTTTACATACACCTTAGCCAAATACATTTAAACTCAGTTTTTCACAATTCCTGACATTTAATCCTAGTAAAAAATTCCCTGTCTTAGGTCAGTTAGGATCACCACGTTATTTTAAGAATGTGAAATGTCAGAATAATAGTAGAGAAAATGATTTATTTCAGCTTTTATTTCTTTCATCACATTCCCAGTGGGTCAGAAGTTTACATACACTGAATTAGTATTTGGTAGCTTTGCCTTTAAATTGTTTAATTTGGGTGAAACGTTTCGGGTAGCCTTCCACAAGCTTCCCACAATAAGTTGGGTGAATTTTGGCCAATTCCTCCTGACAGAGCTGGTGTAACTGAATCAGGTTTGTAGGCCTCCTTGCTCACACACGCTTTTTCAGTTCTGCCCACAAATGTCCTATAGGATTGAGGTCAGGGCTTTGTGATGGCCACTCCAATACCTTGACTTTGTTGTCCTTAAGCCATTTTGCCACAACTTTGGAAGTATGTTTGGGGTCATTGTCCATTTGGAAGACCCATTTGCGACCAAGCTTTAACTTCCTGACTGATGTCTTGAGATGTTGCTTCAATATACACACATAATTTTCCTTCCTCATGATGCGTTTTACTGTGTACATAGATACTTTTGTACATGTTTCCTCCAGCATCTTCACAAGGTCCTTTGCTGTTGTTCTGGGATTGATTTGCACTTTTCGAACCAAAGTACATTCATCTCTAGGAGACAGAACGCGTCTCCTTCCTGAGCGGTATGACGGCTGCGTGGTCCCATGGTGTTTATACTTGCGTACTATTGTTTGTACAGATGAACGTGGTACCTTCAGGCATTTGGAAATTGCTCCAAGAATGAACCAGACTTGTGGAGGTCTACAATTTTTTTTCTGAGGTCTTGACTGATTTCTTTAGATTTTTCCATGATGTCAAGCAAAGAGGCACTGAGTTTGAAGGTAGGCCTTGAAATACATCCACAGGTACACCTCCAATTGACTCAAATTATGTCAATTAGCCTATCAGAAGCTTCTAAAGCCATAATTTTCTGGAATTTTCCAAGCTGTTTAAAGGCACAGTCAACTTAGTGTATGTAAACTTCTGACCCACTGGAATTGTGATACAGTGAATTATAAGTGAAATAATCTGTCTGTAAACAATTGTTGGAAAAATTACTTGTGTCATGCGCAAAGTAGATGTCCTAACCGACTTGCCAAAACTATAGTTTGTTAACAAGAAATTTGTGGAATGGTTTTAATGACTCCAACCTAAGTGTATGTCAACTTTCGACTTCAACTGTAGCTGGCCATAAATGGATGTTGCATTTAACTTTATGAGTTTGTTATGTAGGCTTCTTCTAACCCATTGCTTTCTACTACAGATAATAATATGATTAGGTTATATCTTTAGGCCTACAGAAAAAACTGTCTGTCAGATTTCCAGTCTTCAAGAATAGGATTTGGAATTATGGAAGTATAGATTAGCCAAATAGTTTTACCTGAGCATAACTCATAAACTAAGGACTTATTAACCTACTCTGTTGTTTATGATTTTGTTGTCATCAAGGACTTATTGGGCACATTGCTTCCAGTTGAAAAGGAAATGTTGCTCTCGGAAAGGCATGATTTATTTGAGCAGTACTGAAAAGTGCTATTTGCAGGGGGTCATGTCCCTCCCACATCTGAAATTGCAGTTTTATCATTGCAATGTGATACAACAAGCGGCACAACAGTGCTTCTGGAAGGCTGGCTGGACCAGCAGGAAGAGTTGAACAGAGGGAGCTGCTGTCAGTGTGTTCCACGCTTTTTCCGAGTTGTAAAAGCAAGCAGAGCAGAAACTGGCAACTCTTTAGTCGATTTATGTAGCTGGCAAGGTAACTGCTGTTTAACTAACAGAAAAAAACGAAAGAAGTGTTTATTCCCAGTGCTGAGCTATTAGCTAGTGTAACGACATGTGTAACGACATGCAGTGGGGAGAATTCTATTGTCCCCGTCAGTAGCCCAGACTTTTACTATAGATGGTAAAGTTCTCATCTCTGGACCACACAAGCTTTAGATTGCATTCTGCTAAGGCACTTGTCTCTCTACATCGGTCAGCTACATTGGTGACCAGGGTGGCATCTTTTCCATACACCTTTGGGGACTGGGCACACAAATGCTCCTAGAGAGAAGGGGGAATACTGAAGCATGTGTTTGACAGTTCTACAGCCTCCATCAGATGCCCAGACTTTGGCATAGAGGGTAAAGCTCTCATTTCTGGACTGCAACATTGTAAGATTGTGCCCTCCATAGCACTTGATATACATTGATTGGTAGGTTGCACTATATTTAGATACTTCACATACTGCCTGAGACACCTTTGCTGTTTCTCTCCGTACTCAATAAATGGTGAAACACTATTTGTGATGGTGTTCGTATGTATATGCATGAAACGTACATTCTGGAAAACATGTCTCACACTCAGTCATAGTTAGTAGAATAATGAATGCATTGGTAAGATTTTGGCACCGTCAACTTCTAGAAGGTTAGTAGGACAGTTAATCATGTAAACCACGTAAATATACTCCCATTCACTAAACATTTAGTATTTGAAAGTCAAACATTCATTTCCCAACAGTTTTGTCTATAATCCTACAGGCTCTTTATCAGTTTCCATACCTTATATTCCAATGCATCCAACATGATGCCCACCATGGTATTGGTCAGCTGCTATTTGAGAACTCATCTGGTTTAGAAATCAAACTCTGGGTATCTTATTGCACAGCACATTGTACAACTGTTTTTAGAGTAGATTGTACTGCAAGGTATACTATATGTGTAGGCTATGCCATATGTACTGGTTAATATCCTGCTGTCGTTTCTAAACCTCCATTCTAGCAGACATGACACACACACTTCTTTCTATATACAGTGGGGGAAAAAAGTATTTAGTCAGCCACCAATTGTGCAAGTTCTCCCACTTAAAAAGATGAGAGAGGCCTGTAATTTTCATCATAGGTACACGTCAACTATGACAGACAAATTGAGGAGAAAAAATCCAGAAAATCACATTGTAGGATTTTTAATGAATTTATTTGCAAATGATGGTGGAAAATAAGTATTTGGTCAATAACAAAAGTTGGAAAGCCCTTTCCTGGGTAGCTGACTGAGAAAATAAATAAATAAAAATGAAAACATTGTTTGGCTGATAGTCATTTTAAGGAACTGATTGGGTCCCTACATGACACTAACAAACATCCCATAATATCTGTCCCTCTGCCCTTTCCAAACATCCCATAATATCTGTCCCTCTGCCCTTCCCAAACATCCCATAATATCTGTCCCTCTGCCCTTCCCAAACATCCCATAATATATGTCCCTCTGCCCTTTCCAAATATCCCATAATATCTGTCCCTCTGCCCTTCCCAAACATCCCATAATATCTGTCCCTCTGCCCTTCCCAAACATCCCATAATATATGTCCCTCTGCCCTTTCCAAATATCCCATAATATCTGTCCCTCTGCCCTTCCCAAACATCCCATAATATATGTCCCTCTGCCCTTTCCAAATATCCCATAATATCTGTCCCTCTGCCCTTCCCAAACATCCCATAATATCTGTCCCTCTGCCCTTTCCAAACATCCCATAATATCTGTCCCTCTGCCCTTCCTAAATCGTGCCATTGAACGGTTCAGCAGACTTTCAGCCCACTGGCTACGAGATTATTGAAGCTCTGTGGGTGTAACATTTATTGACAATTTTGATACCTTCTGGAAACAAAGCTCGTATTATAAGGAGGATGGGATCCACCCAAATCATTTGGGTTCCTGGATCCTTTCACAGCATTATTGTCACGGTTTCGGCCGAGACTGCTCCTCCTCCTGGTTCGGGCAGGCTTCGGCGTTCGCCGTCCCCGGAGTACTAGCTGCCACCGTTGAATGTTTCGTGGTGTGATTGCTTTGGTCTGTCTTGTACACCTGTGTCTGTTTGTGTTCTGATTACGTGTCCTATAAGTTCCCTGTTTGGTATTGGTTAGATTGTGTGTTGTTGTCTGCCTGTATTTTTCGGAGCTGCGTTTTGACGCTCTGTTTGTTTGTTTAGTGTTTACGCATGGTTTACGTATTCACTCGCCTCTGTTTGTTTTCGAGGCCGTGTATTGTAATTTAGCACTTTTGACTAGTAAAGTCTGTTGGACGAAGCCTCTGTGTCCTGCGCCTGACTCCTCCACCACATCCACATCGGTTCTACTGACAATTATGAGGCTGCGTTGAGACAATTACTTATCAATGACCCAAGTCCAGCTCATTTAATCCCTACCATTGTGTTGCTGAGTTGTCACAATGCTTCAGCAAATGTACATTATCTTAGGGGCGTTGGAAGACACAATGTAAATAACCTAATTTATGTCCCTCTTACTGCCCTGAATACCTCTGATGATCCTACAGCTATTGTATGCAGTAATCATATGCCCATGAACCAGAGTTACACTGTTAGCACTGAGGTGGTGTGCCCTAGTAGGAAGTCCACTGTGTTCAGCTCACCCTGCACTAACATAAATAACATGAGCATGTCTACCTCTGCTAAGCTTCCCAGTAAAGCAAAGACAATTATCAAGCATCCCAGAAAAGTGTTAAAAATAGGTTAATCTGCCTCACCTAAAGCCCATTCTGGTGGGAAGCTGCTATAGACCACCAAGTGCTAACAGTCAGTATCTGGATAACATATGTGAAATGCTTGATAATGTATGTGATATCAATAGAGATGTATACTTACTGGGTGATTTAAATATTGACTGGCTTTCATCAGGCTGCCCACTCAAGAGAAAGCTTCAAACTGTAACTAGTGCCTGCAACCTGGTTCAGGTTATCAAATCAACCTACCAGGGTAGTTGCAAACAGTGCAGGAATTAAATAATCAACATGTATTGATCAGATCTTTACTAATGCTGCAGAAAATATGTTTTAAAGCAGTATCCAACTCCATCGGATGTAGTGATCACAATATAGTAGCCATATCTAGGAAAACCAAAGTTCCAAAGACTGGGCCTAATATAGTGTATAAGAGGTCATACAATACGTTTTGTAGTGATTCCTGTTGTTGATGTAAAGAATATTTGTTGGTCTGTGGTGTGTAATGAGGAGCAACCAGACGCTGCACTTGACACATTTATGAAATTGCTTATCCCAGTTACTAATAAGCATGCACTCAATAAGAAAATTACTGTAAAAACGGTTCAATCCCTGTGGATTGATGAGGAATTGAACAATTGTATGGTTGAGAGGGATGAGGCAAAAGAGATGGCAAATAGGTCTGGCTGTACAACCGATTTGGAAACGTACTGCAAACTGAGAAATCAAGTGACTAAACTGAATAAAAAGAAGAAGAAACTACACAATGAAACGAAGATAAATGACAAAGAATGTTTGTATGAACATAACAAGATTCAACAGCTGAGACATAAACTGAACAAGTTCCACACACAAATAATGTGTCCCTGGGGGGGGGTCAAAATCAAAAGTAACAGTCAGTATCTGGTGTGGCCACCAGCTGCATTAAGTACTGCAGTGCATCTCCTCCTCATGGACTGCACCAGAATTGCCAGTTCTTGCTGTGAGATGTTACCCCACTCTTCCACCAAGGCACATACAAGTTCCCTGACATTTCTGGGGGGAATTGCCCTAGCCCTCACCCTCCGATCCAACAGGTCCCAGACGTGCTCAATGGGATTGAGATCCGGGTTCTTCACTGGCCATGACAGAACACTGACATTCCTGTCTTGCAGGAAATCACGCACAGAATGAGCAGTATGGCTGGTGGCATTGTCATGTCAGGATGAGCCTGCAGGAAGGGTACCACATGAGGGAGGATGCCTCCTTGCAGCATGCATAAGGCACGTTCACGCAGATGAGCAGGGACCCTGGGCATCTTTCTTTTGGTGTTTTTCAGAGTCAATAGAAAGGCCTCTTTAGTGTCCTAAGTTTTCATAACTTTGACCTTAATTGCCTACCATCTAAAGTTGTTTGTGTCTTAACGACCGTTCCACAGGTGCATGTTCATTAATTATTTATGGTTCATTGAACGAGCATGGGAAACAGTGTTTAAACCCTTTACAATGAAGATCTGTGAAGTTATTTTGGATTTTTACAAATTATCTTTGAAAGACCGGGTCCTGAAAATGGGACGTTTCTTTTTTTGCTGAGTTTATATTGGACATCAGGCATAGTCTTCTTTTCAATGTCTTTTCGGTTAGAGGACAACCTGCAGAAGACAGTCAGCTACATTTTGGAATGATGCATTTACATTTATGGGTCGCTAAACAAAGGAACGCAACACTTATTTCATCGATATCATGTTGAAATCAATTGCGCAAGAGGGGGGAGATGAGGTTGCACATCCTGTTAAAACGAATAGCTCAAACACCACATGGAATCTGGGAATAATGTGTACATCACTGGTCAGAGGACAATTTGTAGAAAACAGCTAGATACATTTTGAAGTGTTGCATTTTGATTCAAGTGGGTCGCCAACAAGGTAAGTGTAACACAACTTTTTTTTCTTTCACTTTTTGTTAAATCACATAAATACTCTTTCAATTCAGAGCCTGGATTTTTTCAAGAGGCTAATATCCATATCATGCTGAAATAAATTGAACAGGGGGAAACGTTTAGGGTTCTACATTATGATATTAATTAAAATACTCCTACTACAATGTTAAAACATTGTACATTTTGACATTATTTCATTGATATCATGAAACAACTCCTTCATGTATGTATTTTCTGATGTTTGATCAGAGATATTTTATCAGAGTATCTCTTGTCACATGATCACAGCTATATGTCTTCTCTCCTGTGTGGGTTCTCAGATGTACTATAAGGCCACATGACTGCATAAAACTCTTCCCACATTGAGTACAGCTATATGGTGATTTCTCTCCTGTGTGTGTTCTCTGGTGTGATTTTAAAGCTCTTAAACTAACAAAAGTCTTTCCACAGTCAGAGCAGTCGTAAGGTTTCTCTCCTGTGTGTGTTCTCAGATGTACTATCAGCGCGCTTGACTGAGTAAAACTCTTCCCACATTGAGTACAGCTATACGGTTTCTCTCCTGTGTGTGTTCTCAGATGTACTATCAGCGCGCTTGACTGAGTAAAACTCTTCCCACATTGAGTACAGCTATACGGTTTCTCTCCTGTGTGTGTTCTCTGGTGTATCGTCAGATACACAGATGTACCAAAACTCTTCCCACATTGATCACAGCTAAAAGGTTTATTTCCTGTGTGTGTTCTCTGGTGCACTATCAGGGCGTTTGGCCGAGTAAAACTCTTCCCACATTGAGTACAGCTATATGGTGATTTCTCTCCTGTGTGTGTTCTCTGGTGTGATTTTAAAGCTCTTAAACTAACAAAAGTCTTTCCGCAGTCAGAGCAGTCGTAAGGTTTCTCTCCTGTGTGTGTTCTCAGATGTACTATCAGCGCCCTTGACTGAGTAAAACTCTTCCCACATTGATCACAGCTATAAGGTTTCTCTCCTGTGTGTGTTCTCTGGTGTATCATTAGATTGCAAGATACAACAAAACACTTCCCACATTGAGTACAGCTATAAGGTTTCTCTCCTGTGTGTGTTCTCTGGTGCACTATCAGGGCGTTTGGCCGAGTAAAACTCTTCCCACATTGAGTACACCTATATGGTGATTTCTCTCCTGTGTGTGTTCTCTGGTGTGATTTTAAATCTATTAAATTAACAAAAGTCTTTCTGCAGTCAGAGCAGTCGTAAGGTTTCTCTCCTGTGTGTGTTCTCAGATGTACTATCAGGGAGCTTGACCGAATAAAACTCCTCCCACATTGATCACAGCTATAAGGTTTCTCTCCTGTGTGTACTCGCTGGTGTATTTTAAGTTCTGATGTAAACCTGCAACGTTTCCCACAGTCAGAGCAGCAGTGAGATTTCTTCCCAGTGGGTCTCAGATGTTTTTTTGTAAGGTGTTCTGATCTGGAGAGAGACCTTTCTGCCTCGTCAGCATCATGTTGTTGAGGCTCCCCAGAGGATCCACGATAGCCACGTCTGTCTCCTGTGTGAACGACAAAGTCAGACAGATCGTTAAAGAACCACAACAGCAGAAATACACTGTTTATTTGAGATAAAAGGTGATACCCAGAGCGTACCCATGAAATTGTACAACAACTGACATCTTTAATTATTTGACAATTGTCTTAAGACAGTCAAGTGAGCAACAATAGTCATATTTTGTCTTGTTTTCAGATTAGTAGTAACATCGATGATTCTAGGCTCGAAATAAGTTATTAAAGTTGTTGAAATCCTAAGCAGAGTGCCAGAAGACTTTTACTCTCCAATATAGGACCCTTTCTGTGTTTGCTGTTTGTTGCTATTCAAGACAATTTGGCTGCAGAAACTCCTCCATGCTAATGCAGAAATCGCTAGTTATGGATGTAGTACATCTGCATGGAGCAAAAATGGTGAGCAAAGATTTTAGTTTTTCACAATGTATTCTGAATATTACCACACATTATCAGAGCAAGATCGGGAGCTACTCAAGGAAACTCACATTAAGCTCTGTGTCGTAAAATGCTCTTTGGCTACCTTTGCACACTAAGTGTATGCCAAATTGGCCCATAACTTCACCTAACAATAACATACAGTACCAGTCAAAAGTTTGGACACAACTACTCATTCAAGGGTTGTTCTTTATTTTTACTATTTTCTACATTGTAGGACAATAGTGAAGACATCAAAACTATGAAATAACACATATGGAATCATGTAGTAACCAAAATAGTGTTAAACTAATCAAATTATATTTTATATTTGAGTTTCATCAAATAGCCACCCTTTGCCTTGATGACAGCTTTGCACACTCTTGGCATTCTCTCAAGCAGCTTCATCTGGAATGCTTTTCCAACAGTCTTGAAGGAGTTCCCACATATGCTGAGCACTTGTTGGCTGCTTTTCCTTCACTCTGCGGTTCAACTCATCCCAAACCATCTCAATTGGGTTGAGGTCGGGGGATTGTGGAGGCCAGGTCATCTGATGCAGCACTCCATCACTCTCCTTGGTAAAATAGCCCTTACACAGCCTGGAGGTGTGTTGGGTCATTGTCCTGTTGAAAAACAAATGATAGTCCCACTAAGCCCAAACCAGATGGGATGGCGTATCACTGCAGAATGCTGTGGTAGCCATGCTGGTTAAGTGTGCCTTGAATTCTAAATAAATCACAGACAGTGTCACCATCACAGCACCCCCACATCACCACACCTCCTCCTCCATGCTTCACGGTGGGAACTACACACGCGGAGATCATCCGTTCACCCACATCGCGTCGCACAAAGACACGGCGGTTGGAACCAAAAATCTCAATTTCCACCGGTCTAATGTCCATTGCTCGTGTTTCTTGGCCCAAGCAGATCTCTTCTTCTTATTGGTGTCCTTTAGTAGTTGTTTTTTTTGCAGCAATTCAACCATGAAGGCCTGATTTACCCAGTCCCCTCTGAACAGTTGATGTTGAGATACGTCTGTGACTTGAAATCTGTGAAGTCTTTATTTGGGCTGCAATTTCTGAGGCTGGTAACTCTAATGAACTTATCCTCTGCAGCAGAGGTAGCTCTGGGTCTTCCATTCCTGTGGCGGTCCTCATGAGAGCCAGTTTCATCATAGCGCTTGATGGTTTTTGTGACTGCACTTAAAGAAACTTTCAAAGTTCTTGAAATTTTCCGGATTGACTGACCTTCATGTCTTAAAGTTATGATGGACTGTCGTTTCTCTTTGCTTATTTGAGCTGTTCTTGCCATAACATGGACTTGGTCTTTTACCAAATAGGGCTATCTTCTGTATACCAACCCTACCATGTCACAACACAACTGATTGGCTCAAACGCATTAAGAAGGAAAAAAATGCCACATATTAACTTAAGAAGGCACACCTGTTAATTGAAAATGCATTCCAGGTGACTACCTCATGAAGCTGGTTGAGAGAATGCCAAGAGTGTGCAAAGCTGTCATCAAGGCAAAGGGTGGCTACTTTGAAGAATCTCAAATATAAAATACAGTGGTGTGAAAAAAGTGTTTGCCCTCTTCCTGATTTCTTATTTGTTTGCATGTTTGTCACACTTAAATGTTTAAGATCAAACGAATTTAAATATTAGTCAAAGATAACACAAGTAAAACACAAAATGCAGTTTTGAAATGAAGGTTGTTATTATTAAGGGAAAACAAAATCCAAACCCACATGGCCCTGTGGGAAAAAGGGTTTGCCCCCTACAACCTAATAACTGGTTGGGCCACCCTTAGCAGCAACAACTGCAATCAAGCGTTTGCGATAACTTGCAATGAGTCTTTTACAGCGCTGTGGAGGAATTTTGGCTCACTCATCTTTGCAGAATTGTTGTAATTCAGCCACATTGGAGGGTTTTCGAGCATGAACTGCCTTCTTAAAGGTCATGCCACAGCATCTCAATAGGATTCAGGTCAGGACTTTGACTAGGCCACTCCAAAGTCTTCATTTTGTTTTTCTTCAGCCATTCAGAGGTGGACTTGCTGGTGTGTTTTGGATCATTGTCCTGCTGCAGAACCCAAGTTCGCTTCAGCTTGAGGTCACGAACACATGGACGGACATTCTCCTTCAGGATTTTTTGGTAGACAGCAGAATTCACGGTTCCATTTATCACAGCAAGTCTTCCAGGTCCTGAAGCAGCAAAACAGGCCCGGACCATCACACTACCACCACCATATTTTATTGTTGGTATGATGTTATTTTTCTGAAATGCAGTGGGGGGGGGAATCAGCTTAATATTGCAGATAGATTGTATCTTCTATCAATGTAATTGTCTGCATCACTTCCAATCCCCCATGTTTATTTTTTAATTTTTAATTTTTATATATATACTCCCCTTTATTACTTTTCAACCCCACCATCCTTTCCCTACTTGGAGTAAATTAGTGAACAACAATGCCCAGGCCTCTACTTCCAGCCTATACTTACTATCTACCCCTTATGGACACAGTCAATTTTACAATAATTCTATTATATATATTATACTTTTTTTTGTTTTTGCTCCTGAACTTCTTCTACTCTCAACCTCTCCGATCATTTTCATGATGTCCATCCGGTTTGCTTCTATATTGCCATATCTGAAATGCAGTGTTACTTTTACGCCAGATGTAATAGGACACACACCTTCCAAAAAGTTCAACTTTTGTCTCGTCAGTCCACAGAGTATTTTCCCAAAGGTCTTGGGGGATCATCAAGATGTTCTCTGGCAAAAATGAGACAAGCCTTAATGTTATTTTTGCTCAGCAGTGGTTTTCGTCTTGGAACTCTGCCATGCAGGCCATTTTTGCCCAGTCTCTTTCTTGTGGTGGAGTCATGAACACTGACCTTAACTGAGGCAAGTGAGGCCTGCAGCTCTTTGGATGTTGTTGTGAGGTCTTTTGTGACCCCTTGGATGAGTCGTCGCTGCGCTCTTGGGGTAATTTTGGTCGGCCGGCTACTCCTGGGAAGGTTCACCACTGTTCCATGTTTTCGCCATTTGTGGATAATGGCTCTCACTGTGGTTCGCTGGAGTCCCAAAGCTTTAGAAATGGCTTTATAACCTTTTCCAGACTGATGGATCTTTTGGTCTACTTCACGTTGTCAGGCAGGTCCTATTTAAGTGATTCCTTAATTGAGAACAGGTGTGGCAGTAATCAGGCCTGGGTGTGGCTAGAGGAATTGAACTCAGGTGTGATAAACCACAGTTGAGTTGTGTTATAACGGGGGGGCAAACACTTTTTCCCACAGGGCCATGTAGGTTTGGATTTAGTTTTCCCTTAATAATAACAACCTTCATTTCAAAACTGCATTTTGTGTTACTTGTGTTATCTTTGACTAATATTTAAATTTGTTTGATGATCTGAAACATTTAAGTGTGACAAACATGCAAACAAATAAGAAATCAGGAAGGGGGCAAACACTTTTTCACACCACTGTATATTTTGATTTGTTTAACACTTTTTTGGTTACTACATGACTCCATATGTGTTATTTCATAGTTTTGATGTCTTCACTATTATTCTACAATGTAGAAAATAGTAAAAAATTAAGAAAAACCCTGGAATGAGTAGGTGTGTCCAAACTTTTGACTGGTACTGTACATGTACAAATTACCTGAACTAACCTGTACCCCGGCACATTACCTCGGTACCGGTACCCCCTGTATATAGCCTCATTATAACCTGGACTAACCTGTATCCCAGCCCATTACCTCGGTACCGGTACCCCCTGTATATAGCCTCATTATAACCTGGACTAACCTGTATCCCAGCCCATTACCTCGGTACCGGTACCCCCTGTATATAGCCTCATTATTACCTGGACTAACCTGTACCCCAGCCCATTGACTCGGTACCGGTACCCCCTGTATATAGCCTCATTATTACCTGGACTAACCTGTACCCCAGCCCATTACCTAGGTACCGGTACCCCCTGTATATAGCCTCATTATTACCTGGACTAACCTGTACCCCCACACATTACCTCGGTACCGGTACCCCCTGTATATAGCCTCATTATTACCTGGACTAACCTGTACCCCGGCACATTACCTCGGTACCGGTACCCCCTGTATATAGCCTCATTATTACCTGGACTAACCTGTACCCCAGCCCATTACTTCGGTACCGGTACCCCCTGTATATAGCCTCATTATTACCTGGACTAACCTGTACCCCAGCCCATTACCTCGGTACCGGTACCCCCTGTATATAGCCTCATTATTACCTGGACTAACCTGTATCCCAGCCCATTACCTCGGTACCGGTACCCCCTGTATATAGCCTCATTATTACCTGGACCAACCTGTACCCCGGCCCATTACCTCGGTACCGGTACCCCCTGTATATAGCCTCATTATTACCTGGACTAACCTGTACCCCGGCACATTACCACGGTACCGGTACCCCCTGTATATAGCCTCATTATTACCTGGACTAACCTGTACCCCAGCCCATTACTTCGGTACCGGTACCCCCTGTATATAGCCTCATTATTACCTGGACCAACCTGTACCCCGGCACATTACCTCGGTACCGGTACCCCCTGTATATAGCCTCGTTATTGTTATTTTATTGTGTTACTTTTTACTTTAGTTTATTTAGTAAATATTTTATTGACTTTATTTAACTGCACTGTTGGTTAAGGGCTTGTAAGTAAGAATTTCACGGTAAGGTCTATTTGGATTTGTATGCTGTAGCATTAAGATTTCCCTTCACTGGAACTAAGGAGCATGAACCATGAAAACAGCCCCAGACCATTATTCCTCCTCCACCAAACTTTACAGTTGGCACTATGTATTCCGGCAGGTAGCTTGTAAGTAAGGTCTACACCTGTAGCATGAATCGTTCCTGTTCACAACGAGGTAAAGAGCGGAATAATTGAAGGAATGAATCCGAGCCTAACGCTCATCACCTGTGGAAGGCGGGGCTTCCAGCGAGGCGCGGATTTCATTGGCCTTTTCAGGTGTGATTTTAGATCCTTCAACCAAAGTCACGACTCAGCATAGTATGTTTTACCAAAGTTGACTGACCCTTAAGGGAACTACACTGCCATAAATGCAAGGAAATCCTCACTGGCAGTTATAGAAAGACCCATATACTATATAGCCATTGATTCTTGAAGAATATAACTTATAAATGCCTCAAATGTATTTCCCCATCAGAAACCAAAACATAAGCTTGTATAATGCCACTGGTTGTAAACAAACACTGTATATCTTCAAAACCAGGTTAAAACTGTGATTTTGACCTTATGGATGGCCAGTCCTTGTATTCATAGTGTAGTGAATTCCGGGGGTAGCCCTGAGCTGGACTCAAACCTGGGTCCAGAGACTGTCAAGCCAACACCTTATAACTGTTATACCAAGATGTCTGAACTTCTTGATGAGGTCGCTAGGTTTTGGGTTAAGGTTGCTACAATAGCTTTCTCTATGAATTTGAGAGTGGTTACATTTCTCCAGCCCCCAATTTTGCTGCTGTTTAAAACCTAGGTTGCCCCTTTAAAAAAAGCCACACATCAATCAATCAACCAATCTGCAGTTCAAACAATAACAAAGCTGTCATTCCACCACTGTTTTGGTAATAAGATGATGGATGGGACTGGAGAAATGTAACTACTCTCAAAATCATAGACAGACCTATGGATGCAAGGTCGGACCATCAATGACATCAATTTTATAGTTTTAACCATGTTGAGGCTATTCAGTGTTGGTTTACATTTACATTGTTTCTAAACATTGGAGTAAAAAAAGCTTATTTTTGGATCTGATGGGGTACGACAGTTGAACTAAGGTCATGAGGCATGTGTTATATTCTTCAAGAATCAATGGATATATATAAATAATTTAAAAGTCCAAATATGGATGTAGCAACTACAGATTTCACCTTTAACGCCACACATCAGTTCAACAACTGCAGAGTTTGTGCCTCTGTGTTTAAGACAGTACTTACTAGTGTTAATCAGGGCTCGGTTTGTCAAAACCATCTTACTGCTAAGTTCATCATTAGAATCATTGGATGCCTTAACCCTCGTGTTGTCCTCCCAAATGCCTTACGCCTTTTGTCCTCTGGGGTCAAAAATGACCCCGCCTGGTTTGACTGTTTATAAAGCATACAGTATACATTTTCAATCAATTCTGTGTTACATCTTTAGTCTTACTTCTGTTCAACCCATTACTAGAATTTTTTTCATTTGTTTTGGAATTTAGAGCCAATAGACCTTGTTTACATAAAAGTATACCCTGTTTTTAAGTAAAAATACAATGAAACTATGAATTATTTTGACCTATTATTATTTTGACTATTTGACTTATCACTGAGTGGTATTTGTAAAAGTTTAGTGAGGATGCTGTTTTTGAATCATTTTATTTTTATTAATGACAGCCCATAATCACACCTTTTGTCCTCTGGGGTCAAAAATGACCCCGCCTGGTTTGACTGTTTATAAAGCATACAGTATACATTTTCAATCAATTCTGTGTTACATCTTTAGTCTTACTTCTGTTCAACCCATTACTAGAATTTTTTTCATTTGTTTTGGAATTTAGAGCCAATAGACCTTGTTTACATAAAATTATACCCTGTTTTTAGGTAAAATTACAATGAAACAATGAATTATTTTGACCTATTATTATTTTGACTATTTGACTTATCACTGAGTGGTATTTGTAAAAGTTTAGTGAGGATGCTGTTTTTGAATCATTTTATTTTTATTAATGACAGCCCATAATCACACCTTTTGTCCTCTGGCGTCAAAAATGACCCCCGCCTGGTTTGACTGTTTATAAAGCATACAGTATACATTTTCAATCAATTCTGTGTTACATCTTTAGTCTGAAAATAACGGTAGTTGTTTAATACTATGCTCTTTATGATTCAAACAAATTTGAAGTAATTTGATTGAATTATGGGTGTTTTACTAAATGTAATAACTTCTGTTGTCCTCTGGGATCAAAAAGACCCCAAGCACAAAGTTTACATACTGCTTGGCAAAACATCTTTGATCATGTTTCTTTGATGTGTGGGGTCAAAACATCTTTGATCATGTTTCTTTGATGTGTGGGGTCAAGCAATGGTTATGACAACAACAACAACAACAAAAAAGTATTTTCTCACAGGTGTTTGGGCATTTCACATTTTAGTCTGAGAGAGACAGGCAGCACAATGAGGAGGCAGAAGTTTTATAATGCACAGGAGGCTTGCAAGATAATTTTTTGAAATAAAAGAAAATAATGACCAGGAGGACAATGCTGCACATAATGAGGATGAATCAACTGATGAAGAGGGTTCAGGGTCAGAAGAGGAGGAACATAATGATGAGGTGATAGATCCAACATACAGACAGCATGCTACTTCTTCCTCCGAAGATTCCCCACATCTCCTGCTGCAGAAATGGAAGATGATTATGAATATAAGGAAATGGATGAACGTGATGATGACGTAGAATCTGAAGCTGGTATGGAAGAAGTGTCAGAAGTGGAGCACTGCACCTATTATGATGAAGAATCAACAGATGAGGTAGAATCTGAAGTTGAAATGGAAGAAGTGTCAGAAGTGGAGGACATCATCTATTATGATGAAGACGAAGAATCAACAGATGAGGTAGAATCTGAGGAAGAGGACCGATCTCCTCGGGAGCCCCCTCTTCTTTCACTGTAACATCCTCCTCCTCTTTCACTCTGAACGCGTCTTCCTCTTCTTTCACTGTAACATCCTCCTCCTCTTTCACTCTGAACGCGTCTTCCTCTTCTTTCACTGTAACATCCTCCTCCTCTTTCACTCTGAACGCGTCTTCCTCTTCTTTCACTGTAACATCCTCCTCCTCTTTCACTCTGAACGCGTCTTCCTCTTCTTTCACTGTAACATCCTCCTCCTCTTTCACTCTGAACGCGTCTTCCTCTTCTTTCACTGTAACGTCTTTCTCTTCTTCTTTCACGGTAACAGCTTCACCCTCTACTTGTTTTTGTATTGTAACATCCTCCTCTTCCTCCTCCTCTTTCACTAGAGCTTCTTTCTCCATCCAGCAGACCTCCTCTTCTTTAGCAGGAGGAGAGTAGCTTAGTGAGCTCATGGTCGGGGATGTTAGCTAGCTAGGCTAGTGCTAACTTAACCAGCCAGCTAGCTGACCAATAACAAAAACACCGTAAATATGAAATTAAATGGGATAACTAACTAGACGACAGAAGTGGGTTTAAAACACAGTGGCTAATATACACGAAAGCGTCTAAAGAGCTTTATTGGTTGGGCTATTTTGTCTAGCAAGCTACCGAGGTGTCTGACTAACTGTTGCTGCTGTTGAAAGAAGCGTCCCGTCCACTAGATTATACGTCACACTAGCAGCATAGCCTTAAAGTCCCACATCGCCATCTGCTGACTGGAGTGGGTAACGAAGTTGAGTAAAATGTAGATTTTATTTTCAGACAAAAAGTTAAAGGGTTAGGAAGCGTGAGTTTTTACTCACCAATGTAACAACACAGTGTCGTTTTAAAGACTTAGTAACTTAGCTGTAGTGAAGAATGAGCCAGAGGCTGAGCAGGCTGCCATAGAGGTGGTGGTTGAGCAGTCAGAGGAGGCGCTGCCTGTAGCAGAGGTTGCGTCCAACGGATATCTCACCCCTGAGATGATCCTCAGCATGATGGACCGGTGATCTAGCAACAGACAGCTCAAGGACTTCCCCCTTCTCTCAACCTTTCCCTTCAAGTCTACCCTCTTCATATGATCTGCCGTATTACAAAACCACTCCGCTTTACTCTTTATTTTCATAATTTGTTTTTAACAAATCTGTGTTTCTTTTCACTCTCAAACCCACATCCTTCCATGCATTCACTGTAACAGTTTAAGTTCCAATTGCTTTGGTCTGGGACGGCAGGTAGCTTAGTGGGTAAGAGCGTTGTGCCAGTAACCGAAAGGTCGCTGGTTCTAATCCCCGAGCCGACTAGGTGAAAAATCTGTCGATGTGCCCTTAAGCAAGGCACTTAACCCTAATTGCTCCTGTAAGTCGCTCTGGATAAGAGCGTCTGCTAAATGACTAAAATGTAATATAAATGTAGTCACGATCTGGTTGATCTACAAATCACCTGATTGGTTTAGTATTGGGTATTTATTATATTAAATCACCTGATTGGTTTAGTATTGGGTATTTAGTATATTAAATCACCTGATTGGTTTAGTATTGGGTATTTAGTACATTAAATCACCTGATTGGTTTAGTATTGGGTATTTAGTATATTAAATCACCTGATTGGTTTAGTATTGGGTATTTAGTATATTAAATCACCTGATTGGTTTAGTATTGGGTATTTAGTATATTAAATCACCTGATTGGTTTAGTATTGGGTATTTAGTACATTAAATCACCTGATTGGTTTAGTATTGGGTATTTAGTATATTAAATCCCCTGATTGGTTCAGTATTGGGTATTTAGTATATTAAATCACCTGATTGGTTTAGTATTGGGTATTTAGTATATTAAATCACCTGATTGGTTTAGTATTGGGTATTTATTATATTAAATCACCTGATTGGTTTAGTATTGGGTATTTAGTATATTAAATCCCTGATTGGTTTAGTATTGGGTATTTAGTATATTAAATCACCTGATTGGTTTAGTATTGGGTATTTAGTATATTAAATCACCTGATTGGTTTAGTATTGGGTATTTAGTATATTAAATCACCTGATTGGTTTAGTATTGGGTATTTATTATATTAAATCACCTGATTGGTTTAGTATTGGGTATTTAGTATATTAAATCCCCTGATTGGTTTAGTATTGGGTATTTAGTATATTAAATCACCTGATTGGTTTAGTATTGGGTATTTAGTATATTAAATCCCCTGATTGGTTCAGTATTGGGTATTTAGTATATTAAATCACCTGATTGGTTTAGTATTGGGTATTTAGTATATTAAATCACCTGATTGGTTTAGTATTGGGTATTTAGTACATTACATCACCTGATTGGTTTAGTATTGGGTATTTAGTATATTAAATCCCCTGATTGGTTTAGTATTGGGTATTTAGTATATTAAATCACCTGATTGGTTTAGTATTGGGTATTTAGTATATTAAATCCCCTGATTGGTTCAGTATTGGGTATTTAGTATCTTAAATCACCTGATTGGTTTAGTATTGGGTATTTAGTATATTAAATCACCTGATTGGTTTAGTATTGGGTATTTATTATATTAAATCACCTGATTGGTTTAGTATTGGGTATTTAGTATATTAAATCCCCTGATTGGTTTAGTATTGGGTATTTAGTATATTAAATCACCTGATTGGTTTAGTATTGGGTATTTAGTATATTAAATCCCCTGATTGGTTCAGTATTGGGTATTTAGTATATTAAATCACCTGATTGGTTCAGTATTGGGTATTTAGTATATTAAATCACCTGATTGGTTTAGTATTGGGTATTTAGTACATTAAATCACCTGATTGGTTTAGTATTGGGTATTTAGTATATTAAATCACCCTGTCGTTCTCCGCTAACATCAAGGCGGTGACCCGCTCCTGCAGGTTCATGCTCTACAACATTCGGAGAGTACGACCCTGCCTTACACAGGAAGCGGCACAGGTCCTAATCCAGGCACTTGTCATCTCCCGTCTGGACTACTGCAACTCGCTGTTGGCTGGCCTCCCTGCCTGTGCCATTAAACCCCTACAACTCATCCAGAATGCCGCAGCCCGTCTGGTGTTCAACCTTCCCAAGTTTTCTCACGTCACCCCCTCCTCCACACACTCCACTGGCTTCCAGTTGAAGCTCGCATCCGCTACAAGACCATGGTGCTTGCCTATGGAGCAGTGAGGGGAACGGCACCTCTGTACCTTCGGGCTTTGATCAGTCCCTACACCCAAACGAGGGCATTGCGTTCATCCACCTCTGGCCTGCTGGCTCCCTTCCTCTGCGGAAGCATAGTTCCCGCTCAGCCCAGTCAAAACTGTTCGCTGCTCTGGCACCCCAATGGTGGAACAAGCTCCCTCACGACGCCAGGACAGCGGAGTCACTCACCACCTTCCGGAGACATTTGAAACCCCCACCTCTTTAAGGAATACCTGGGATAAGATATAGTAATCCTTCTACCCCCCCAAAAAAAATTAATAATTTGTAAAGTGGTTATCCCACTGCCTATAGGGTGAATGCACCAATTTGTGAGTCGCTCTGGTTAAGAGCGTCTGCTTAATGACGTAAATGTGCCCTTGAGCAAGGCACTTAACCCTAATTGCTCCTGTAAGTCGCTCTGGTTAAGAGCGTCTGCTAAATGACTAAAATGTAAATGTAAAAATGTAATTGGTTTAGTATTGGGTATTTAGTATATTAAATCACCTGATTGGTTTAGTATTGGGTATTTAGTATATTAAATCACCTGATTGGTTTAGTATTGGGTATTTAGTATATTAAATCACCTGATTGGTTTAGTATTGGGTATTTAGTATATTAAATCACCTGATTGGTTCAGTATTGGGTATTTAGTATATTAAATCACCTGATTGGTTTAGTATTGGGTATTTAGTATATTAAATCACCTGATTGGTTTAGTATTGGGTATTTAGTACATTAAATCACCTGATTGGTTTAGTATTGGGTATTTAGTATATTAAATCACCTGATTGGTTTAGTATTGGGTATTTAGTATATTAAATCACCTGATTGGTTTAGTATTGGGTATTTAGTATATTAAATCACCTGATTGGTTTAGTATTGGGTATTTAGTATATTAAATCACCTGATTGGTTTAGTATTGGGTATTTAGTATATTAAATCACCTGATTGGTTTAGTATTGGGTATTTAGTATATTAAATCACCTGATTGGTTTAGTATTGGGTATTTAGTATATTAAATCACCTGATTGGTTTAGTATTGGGTATTTAGTATCTTAAATCACCTGATTGGTTCAGTATTGGGTATTTAGTATATTAAATCACCTGATTGGTTTAGTATTGGGTATTTAGTTTATTAAATCACCTGATTGGTTTAGTATTGGGTATTTAGTATATTAAATCACCTGATTGGTTTAGTATTGGGTATTTAGTATATTAAATCACCTGATTGGTTTAGTATTGGGTATTTAGTATATTAAATCACCTGATTGGTTTAGTATTGGGTATTTAGTATATTAAATCACCTGATTGGTTTAGTATTGGGTATTTAGTATATTAAATCACCTGATTGGTTCAGTATTGGGTATTTAGTATATTAAATCACCTGATTGGTTTAGTATTGGGTATTTAGTATATTAAATCACCTGATTGGTTTAGTATTGGGTATTTAGTATATTAAATCACCTGATTGGTTTAGTATTGGGTATTTAGTATATTAAATCACCTGATTTGTTTAGTATTGGGTATTTAGTATATTAAATCACCTGATTTGGTTTAGTATTGGGTATTTAGTACATTAAATCACCTGATTGGTTTAGTATTGGGTATTTAGTATATTAAATCACCTGATTGGTTTAGTATTGGGTATTTAGTATATTAAATCACCTGATTGGTTTAGTATTGGGTATTTAGTATATTAAATCACCTGATTGGTTTAGTATTGGGTATTTAGTACATTAAATCATTCTCAATGTTGTTCTCAACATTAAGTTGAGAACAAGTTCTCATTTACAACTTCGACCTGGCCAAGATAAAGCAAAGCAGTGCGATAAAAACAACAACACAGAGTTACATATGGGGTAAAACAAAACATAAAGTCAAAAATACAACAAAATATACAGTGAGGGAAAAAAGTATTTGATCCCCTGCTGATTTTGTATGTTTGCCCACTGACAAAGAAATGATCAGTCTATAATTTTAATAGTAGGTTTATTTGAACAGTGAGAGACAGAATAACAACAAAAAAATCCAGAAAAACGCATGTCAACATTTTTATAAATTGATTTGCATTTTAATGAGGGAAATAAGTATTTGACCCTCTCTCAATCAGAAAGATTTCTAGGTTCCAAGGTGTCTTTTTATATAGGTAACAAGCTTAGATTAGGAGCGCACTCTTAAAGGGAGTGCTCCTAATCTCAGCTTGTTACCTGTATAAAAGACCTGTCCATAGACGCAATCAATCAATCAGATTCCAAACTCTCCACCATGGCCAAGGCCAAAGAGCTCTCCAAGGATGTCAGGGACAAGATTGTAGACCTACACAAGGCTGGAATGGGCTACAAGACCATCGCCAAGCAGCTTGGTGAGAAGGTGACAACAGTTGGTGCGATTATTCGCAAATGGAAGAAACACAAAAGAACTGTCAATCTCCCTCGGCCTGGGGCTCCATGCAAGATCTCACCTCGTGGAGTTGCAATGATTATGAGAATGGTGAGGAATCAGCCCAGAACTACACAGGAGGATCTTGTCAATGATCTCAAGGCAGCTGGGACCATAGTCACCAAGAAAACAATTGGTAACACACTACGCCATGAAGGACTGAAATCCTGCAGCGCCCGCAAGGTCCCCCTGCTCAAGAAAGCACATATACAGGCCCGTCTGAAGTTTGCCAATGAACATCTGAATGATTCAGAAGAGAACTGGGTGAAAGTGTTGTGGTCAGATGAGACGAAAATGGAGCTCATTGGGATCAACTCAACTCGCCGTGTTTGGAGGAGGAGGAATGCTACCTATGACCCCAAGAACACCATCCCCACCGTCAAACATGGAGGTGGAAACATTATGCTTTGGGGGTGTTTTTCTGCTAAGGGGACAGGACAACTTCACCGCATCAAAGGGACGATGGACGGGGCCATGTACTGTCAAATCTTGGGTGAGAACCTCCTTCCCTCAGCCAGGGCATTGAAAATGGGTCGTGGATGGGTATTCCAGCATGACAATGACCCAGAACACACAGTCAAGGCAACAAAGGAGTGGCTCAAGAAGAAGCACATTAAGGTCCTGGAGTGGCCTAGCCAGTCTCCAGACCTTAATCCCATAGAAAATCTGTGGAGGGAGCTGAATGTTCGAGTTGCCAAATGTCAGCCTCGAAACCTTAATGACTTGGAGAAGATCTGCAAAGAGGAGTGGGACAAAATCCCTCCTGAGATGTGTGCAAACCTGGTGGCCAACTACAAGAAACGTCTGACCTCTGTGATTGCCAACAAGGGTTTTGCCACCAAGTACTAAGTCATGTTTTGCAGAGGGGTCAAATACTTATTTCCCTCATTAAAATGCAAATCAATTTATAACATTTTTGACATGCGTTTTTCTGGATTATTTTGTTGTTATTCTGTCTCTCACTGTTCAAATAAATCTACCATTAAAATGATTGACTGATCATGTCTTTGTCAGTGGGCAACGTACAAAATCAGCAGGGGATCAAATACTTTTTTCCCCTCACTGTATATACAGTGTGTGCAAATGTAGCAAGTTATGGAGGTAAGGCAATAAATAGGCTATAGTGCAAAATAATTACAATTAGTATTAACACTGGAATGATAAATGTGCAAGAGATGATGTGCAAATAGAGATACTGGGGGTACAAATGAGCAAAACAAATAAATATAGGGATGAGGTAGTTGGGCGGGCTAATTTCAGATGGGCTGTGTACAGGTGCAGTGATCGGTAAGGTGCTCTGACAACTGATGCTTAAAGTTAGTGAGGGAGATAAGTGTCTCCAGCTTCAGAGATTTTTGTAGTTCGTTCCAGTCATTTGCAGCAAAGAACTGGAAGGAATGGCGGCCAAAGGAGGTGTTGGCTTTGGGGATGACCAGTGAGATATACCTGCTGGAGCGCATACTACGGGTGGGTGTTCCTATGGTGACCAATGAGCTAAGATAAGGCGGGGATTTGCCTAGCAGTGATTTATAGATGGCCTGGAGCCAGTGGGTTTGGCGACGAATATGTAGTGAGAACCAGCCAACAAGAGCGTACAGGTCACAGTGGTGGGTAGTATATGGGGCTTTGGAGACAAAACGGATGGCACTGTGATAGACTACATCCAATTTGCTGAGTAGAGTGTTGGAGGCTATTTTGTAAATGACATCGCCGAAGTCAAGGATCGGTAGGATAGTCAGTTTTACGAGGGCATGTTTGGCAGCATGAGTGAAGGAGGCTTTGTTGCGAAATAGGAAACCGATTCTAGATTTAACTTTGGATTGGAGATTCTTAATGTGAGTCTGGAAGGAGAGTTTACAGTCTAACCAGACACCTAGGTATTTGTAGTTGTCCACATACTCTAGGTCAGACCCGTCGAGAGTAGTGATTCTAGTCGGGTGGGCGGGTGCAAGCAGCGTTCGGTTGAAGAGCATGCATTTAGTTTTACTAGTGTTTAAGAGCAGTTGGAGGCTACTGAAGGAGTGTTGTATGGCATTGAAGCTCGTTTGGAGGTTTGTTAACACAGTGTCCAATGAAGGGCCAGATGTATACAAAATGGTGTCGTCTGCGTAGAGGTGGATCTGAGAGTCACCAGCAGCAAAAGCGACATCATTGATATACACAGAGAAAAGAGTCGGCCCAAGAATTGAACCCTGTGGCACCCCCATAGAGACTGCCATAGGTCCAGACAACAGGCCCTCCGATTTGACACATTGAACTCTATCTGAGAAGTAGTTGGTGAACCAGGCGAGGCAGTCATTTGAGAAACCAAGGCTATTTAGTCTGCCAATAAGAATGCAGTGGTTGACAGAGTCGAAAGCCTTGGCCAGGTCGAAGACGGCTGCACAGTACTGTCTATTATCGATCGCGGTTATAATATCGTTTAGGACCTTGAGCGTGGCTGAAGTGCACCCATGACCAGCTCGGAAACCGGATTGCATAGCGGAGAAGGTACGGTGGGATTCGAAATGGTTGGTGATCTGTTTGTTAACTTGGTCTGTAACAGTTTGGATCTAGAGTGTCACCCCCTTTGAAGAGGGGGATGACCGCGGCAGCTTTCCAATCTCTGGGGATCTCAGATGTTACGAAAGAGAGGTTGAACAGGCTAGTAATAGGGGTTGCGACAATTTCGGCGGCTAGTTTTAGAAAGAAAGGGTCCAGATTGTCTAGCCCAGATGATTTGTAGGGGTCCAGATTTTGCAGCTCTTTCAGAACATCAGCTGTCTGGATTTGTGTGAAGGAGAAGCGGGGGGGCATGGGCAAGTTGCAGCGGAGGGTGCAGAGCTGGTGGCCGGGTAGTGGTAGCCAGGTGGAAAGCATGGCCAGCCGTAGCAAAATGCTTGTTGAAATTCTCGATTATTGTAGATTTATCGGTGGCGATAGTGTTTCCTAGCGTCAGTGCAGTGGGCAGCTGGGAGGAAGTGCTCTTATTCTCCATGGACTTTACAGTGTCCCAAAACTTTTTGGAGTTAGTGCTACAGGATGCAAATGTCTGTTTGAAAAAGTTAGCCTTTGCTTTCCTAACTGCTTGTGTATATTGGTTCCTAACTTCCCTGAAAAGTTGCATATCGCGGGGGCTATTTGATGCTAATGCAGTACGCCACAGGATGTTTTTGTGCTGGTCAAGGGCAGTCAAGTCTGAGGAGAACCAGGGGCTATATCTGTTCTTAGTTCTGTATTTTTTGAATGGGGCATGTTTATTTAAGATTGAGAGGAAATTACTTTTAAAGAACAACCAGGCATCCTCTACTGACGGAATGAGATCTATATCCATCCAGGGTACCTGGGCCAGGTCAATTAGGAAGGCCTGCTCGCTGAAGTGTTTTAGGGAGCGTTTGACAGTGATGAGGGGTGGTCGTTTGACCGCGAACCTGTTACGGACGCAGGCAATAAGGCAGTGATCTCTGAGATCCTGGTTGAAGACAGCGGAGGTGTATTTAGAGGGTAAGTTAGTCAGGATGATATCTATGAGGGTACCCATGTTTACGGATTTAGGGTTGTACCTGGTAGGTTCGTTGATAATTTGTGTGAGATTGAGGGCATCTAGTTTAGATTGTAGGATGGCCGGGGTGTTAAGCATATCCCAGTTTAGGTCACCAAGCAGTACGAACTCTGAGGATAGATGGGGGGCAATCAATTCACATATGGTGTCCAGGGCACAGCTGGGGGCTGAGGGGGGTCTGTAGCAAGCGGCAACAGTGAGAGGTTTATTTCTGGAAAGGTGGATATTTAGAAGTAGAAGCTCAAACTGTTTGGGCACGGACCTGGATAGTATGATAGAGCTCTGCAGGCTATCTCTACAGTAGATTGCAACTCCACCCCCTTTGGTAGTTCTATCTAGACGGAAAATGTTATAGTTGTGGATGGACATTTCAGAATTTTTGGTGGCCTTCCTAAGCCAGGATTCAGACACTGCTAGAACATCAGGGTTGGCGGAGTGTGCTAACGCAGTGAATAACTCAAACTTAGGAAGGAGGCTTCTGATATTTACGTGCAGAAAACCAACTTTTACGGTTACAGAAGTCAACAAATGATAGCTCCTGGGGAGTAGGAGTGATACTGGGGGCTACAGGGCCTGGGTTAACCTCTACATCACCAGAGGAACAGAGGAGGAGTAGAATAAGGATATGACTAAAGGCTTTAAGAACTGGTCTTCTAGTGCGTTGGGTACAGAGAATAAAGGGGGCAGATTTCCGGGCGTTGTAGAAAAGATTCAGGGCATTATGTACAGAAAAGGATATGGAAGGATATGAGTACAGTTGAGGTAAACCTAAGCGTTGGGTAACAATGAAAGAGATAGCATCACTGGAGGCACCGATTGAGCCGGTCTCCACGTGTATGGGGGGTGGAACAAAGGAACTATTTGAGGCAGTTTGAGAGGGACTTGGGGTTCTACAGTGAAATTGTATAATAAGAACTAACCCAAACAGCAATAGGCAAGGCATATTGACATGGGAGAGAGGCATAAAGCAATCACAGGTGTTATTAGAGAGAGCTAAGACAACAACTGGTAATAGCGATAAAGTTTGGGCTGAGGCTAAACAGAATAAACAGGACAGGGTACCGTGTAAAGGAACAGTCCAGCAGACATCAGCTGT
Organism: Coregonus clupeaformis; assembly: GCF_020615455.1. NCBI lineage: Eukaryota > Metazoa > Chordata > Actinopteri > Salmoniformes > Salmonidae > Coregonus > Coregonus clupeaformis. The sequence goes on along the minus strand of NW_025534232.1, from coordinate 104,522 downwards.
GCAGCTGAGTGATCATAAGGTCCAGTGAACAGCAATATGTGAGTCCGAGAGCAGTTCAAATTGGTGCTTCAGCACAGCTAGCAGGAAGCACAGTTGTAGTTTGCGTGTGCTAGCGGGCCGGGGCTAGCAGATGGATCTTCATCTTCGCAACGGGAAGCCTGTTGAAACCACATCAGATGATTTCGTCGGCGAACCAGTCGTGTTGGATCGGCGGGACTCAGTGTCAACACTAGGAGGTCCCGTCCGGTTGACAGAGAGGTAGATAGCCGGGAGATAGGCCTGGCTCGAGGCTAGCTCAAGGCTAACTGGTGCTTGCTATGGGGCAATGGTAATTAGCCAACAACAGGTTGCAGCTAGCTGGTTAGGTGATCCGCCGCTAGGGTCCAGTGATTCCGGCAGAATATCCGATATGCTCTGGGTCGATAGCACGCTGTGCAGACTGGCCGACGAATTGTCCAGGCTAGAGCTAGAGCTGGCTGGTGGATAGTGTAGGCCACGGACAATGGTAAAGACGCTAACGGTGGCTAATAGTAAGTAGCCATTCAGTAGCAGCTAGACTAGTTTCAGCTTAAGGTTCTTGATGAAAGTTATAAAGAAATAATAGAATCCTTTCCACGTTGGGTGAGGCGGGTTGCAGGAAAGTATATTTAGTTAAAGAATGAAAAGTAAAATTGAGAAATATATACAAAATAGACACAAAAAAACAGGAAACTGGATATTTACACTAGGACACAGAATAAAACCACGACCGCACTGCTACTCCGCATTGGGTATTTAGTACATTAAATCACCTGATTGGTTTAGTATTGGGTATTTAGTATATTAAATCACCTGATTGGTTTAGTATTGGGTATTTAGTATATTAAATCACCTGATTGGTTTAGTATTGGGTATTTAGTATATTAAATCACCTGATTGGTTTAGTATTGGGTATTTAGTATATTAAATCACCTGATTGGTTTAGTATTGGGTATTTAGTATATTAAATCACCTGATTGGTTTAGTATTGGGTATTTAGTATATTAAATCACCTGATTGGTTTAGTATTAGGTATTTAGTATATTAAATCACCTGATTGGTTTAGTATTGGGTATTTAGTATATTAAATCACCTGATTGGTTTAGTATTGGGTATTTAGTACATTAAATCACCTGATTGGTTTAGTATTGGGTATTTAGTATATTAAATCACCTGGTTGGTTTAGTATTGGGTATTTAGTATATTAAATCACCTGATTGGTTTAGTATTGGGTATTTAGTATATTAAATCACCTGATTGGTTTAGTATTGGGTATTTAGTATATTAAATCACCTGATTGGTTTAGTATTGGGTATTTAGTATCTTAAATCACCTGATTGGTTTAGTATTGGGTATTTAGTATATTAAATCACCTGATTGGTTTAGTATTGGGTATTTAGTATCTTAAATCACCTGATTGGTTTAGTATTGGGTATTTAGTATCTTAAATCACCTGATTGGTTTAGTATTGGGTATTTAGTATATTAAATCACCTGATTGGTTCAGTATTGGGTATTTAGTATATTAAATCACCTGATTGGTTTAGTATTGGGTATTTAGTATATTAAATCACCTGATTGGTTCAGTATTGGGTATTTAGTATATTAAATCACCTGATTGGTTTAGTACTCCTGAGTGGCTCAGTGGTCTAAGGCACTGCATCGCAGTGCTAACTGTGTCACTAGAGATCCTGGTTCGAATCCAGGCTCTGTCGCAGCCGACCGGGAGACTCATGGGCGGCGCACAATTGGCCCAGCGTCGTCCAGGGTAGGGGAGGGAATGGCCGGCAGGGATGTAGCTCAGTTGATAGAGCATGGCGTTTGCAACGCCAGGGTTGTGGGTTCGATTCCCACGGGGAGCCAGTATAAAAAAAAAAAATTAATGTATTCACTAACTGTAAGTCGCTCTGGATAAGAGCGTCTGCTAAATGACTAAAATGTAATGTAAATGTATTGTGTATTTAGCATATTAAATCACCTGATTGGTTTAGTATTGGGTATTTAGTATATTAAATCACCTGATTGGTTTAGTATTGGGTATTTAGTATATTAAATCACCTGATTGGTTTAGTATTGGGTATTTAGTATATTAAATCACCTGATTGGTTTAGTATTGGGTATTTAGTATATTCAATCACCTGATTGGTTTAGTATTGGGTATTTAGTATATTCAATCACCTGATTGGTTTAGTATTGGGTATTTAGTATATTAAATCACCTGATTGGTTTAGTATTGGGTATTTAGTATATTAAATCACCGGATTGTAGACAACGTGAGAAAGCCCTAGTAGCCATCTTGTGGTGATGTCACCCACCCTGAGACCTACACTACTGTTATCCTGCCCAACCAAGATCAGGGTTTTGGTAGGATAATGGCTGCTGCTTTTTGGGTATGAAGTGCTGTTGTGGAAAGGGGTTTCATCCTAGGTCAGCCATACAGGGATTGTTACACCAATGATCAGACATCATCTGCAGCTGAACATCAATATCATCAGACAAAATTAGAGCGAGTAACAACCAAATAAAACAGACAAACAGGGAATGTTCAAGGACCAAAAAAAGACACTATACCTCATTCAAAGAATCAACACTTTATTTCATATCATACAAAGAACGCCTATGTAAATGGTTTTGCGGGTTAAGACATTCATCTAACTCCAAAAGAAGAGATTGAATAGTTGAATGAATAGTGTCTAATCCAAATAATCAGGGCTGGAACAGAAACCTGCCCACCCAGTATCTAGATCTCTAGCAGTAAGGTTGGCCATGCATGTTCTAGGTCTGTACATTGTTGCTTTAACAGTATTGTTGTAGTCCTACAGCAGCAAGGTTGGCCATGCATGTTCTAGGTCTATACATTGTTGCTTTAACAGTATTGTTGTAGTCCTACAACCAATTCTAACAGTAAACCAATAGCATATACAGAGCATTCAGAAAGTATTCAGACCCCTTGACTTTTTCCACATTTTGTTACGTTACAGCCTTTTTCTAAAATTGATTAAATAAATTGTTTTCCTCATCAATCTACACACAATAACCCATTATGACAAAGCAAAATAAGGTTTTTAGATTTGTTTTGCAAATTCATTAAAAATTTAAAACAGAAATACCTTATTTAAATGAGTATTCAGACCCTTTGCTATGAGACTCAAAATTGAGCTCAGGTGCATCCTGTTTCCATTGATCATATTTGAGATGTTTCTAAAACTTGATTGGAGTCCACCTGTGGTAAATTCAACTGATTGGACATGATTTGGAAAGGCACACTCCTGCCTATGTAAGGTCCCACAGTTGACAGTGCATGTCAGAGCAAAAATCAAGCCATGAGGTCGAAGGAATTGTCCGTAGAGCTCCGAGACAGGATTGTGTCGAGGCACAGATCTGGGGAAGGGTAGCAAAACATTTCTCCAGCATTGAAGATACCCAAGAACACAGTGGCCTTAATGGAAGAAGTTTGGAACCACCAAGACTCTTCATAGAGTTGGCTGCCTGGCCAAACTGAGCAATCGGGGGAGAAGGGCCTTGGTCAGGGAGGTGACCAAGAACCCGATGGTCACTCTGACAGAGCGCCAGAGTTCCTCTGTGGAGATGGGAGAACCTTCTAGAAGGTCAACCATCTCTGCAGCACTCCACCAATCAGGCCTTTATGGTAGAGTGGCCAGACGGAAGCCACTCCTCAGTAAAAGGCACATGACAGCCCGCTTGGAGTTTGCCAAAAGGCACCTAAAGGAATCTCAGACAATGAGAAACAAGATTCTCTGGTCTGATGAATCCAAGATTGAACTCTTTGGCCTGAATGCCAAGCGTCACCTCTGGAGGAAACCTGGCACCATCCCTACGGTGAAGCATGGTGGTGGCAACAGCATCATGCTTTGGGGATGTTTTCAGTGGCAGGGACTGGCAGACCAGTCAGGATCGAGGGAAAGATGAACGGAGCAAAGTACAGATATTTTCCCCCTGATATCCATATCACGCAGAAATCAATAGAACAGGGGGCAAACGACTAGAGTTCTACATTGTGACATTATTAATTAAAATACTCCAACTACAATGTTAAAACATTCTACATTGTGACATTATTTCATTGATATCATGAAACAACTCCTTCATGTATGTATTTTCTGATGTTTGATCAGATATCTTTTATCAGTATATCTCTTGTCACATTGTTCACAGCTATAAGGTTTCTCGCCTGTGTGTGTTTTCCGGTGTGATTTTAAATGTATTGAACTACCAAAACTCTTTCCACAGTCAGAGCAGTGGTAAAGTTTCTCTCCTGTGTGTGTTCTCTGGTGTATAGTCAGACTGCTAGATGTAGTAAAACTCTTCCCACATTGATCACAGCTATAAGGTTTCACTCCTGTGTGTGTTCTCTGGTGTATAGTCAGGCTCTTTGAATGAGTAAAACTCTTGTCACATTGATTACAGCTATAAGGTTTCACTCCTGTGTGTGTTCTCTGGTGTATAGTCAGACTACTAGATGTAGTAAAACTCTTCCCACATTGATCACAGCTATAAGGTTTCTCTCCTGTGTGTGTTCTCTGATGTACTATCAGGTTGCTTGACTGAGTAAAACTCTTGTCACATTGATTACAGCTATAAGGTTTCTCGCCTGTGTGTGTTTTCCGGTGTGATTTTAAATGTCTTGAACTACCAAAACTCTTTCCACAGTCAGAGCAGTGGTAAGGTTTCTCTCCTGTGTGCGTTCTCTGGTGTATAGTCAGGCTGCTTGACTGAGTAAAACTCTTCCCACATTGATCACAGCTATAAGGTTTCTCTCCTGTGTGTGTTCTCTGGTGTATAGTCAGGCTGCTTGAATGAGTAAAACTCTTCCCACATTGAGTACAGCTATAAGGTTTCTCTCCTGTGTGTATTCTCTGGTGTGATTTCAGGCTGCTTGGCTGAGTAAAACTCTTCCCACATTGATCACACCCATAAGATTTCTCTCCAGTGTGAATTCTCTGGTGTGATTGTAATGTATATGATTTTGTAAAGTTGCTTATTTGAGCTGTTCTTGCCATAATGTGGACTTGGTCTTTCACCAAATAGGGCTATCTTCTGTATACCAACCCTACCTTGTCACAACACAACTGATTGGCTCAAATGCATTAAGAAGGAAATAAATTCCACAAATTAACTTAAGGCACACCTGTTAATTGAAATGCATTCCAGGTGACTACCTCATGAAGCTGGTTGAGAGAATGCCAAGAGTGCAAAGCTGCCATCAAGGCAAAGGGTGGCTACTTTACAGAATCTCTTTGTTTAACACTTTTTTTGTTACTACATGATTCCATATGTGTTATTTCATAGTTTTGATGTCTTCACTATTATTCTACAATGTAGAAAATAGTAAAAAATAAAGAAAAACCCTTGAATGAGTAGGTGTGTCCAAACTTTTGACTGGTAGTGTACATAGTGTACACTAACTGTAAGTTGCTCTGGATAAGAGCGTCTGCTAAATGACTCAAATGTAAATGTAAAATATATATATATATATATACAGTGGGGAGAACAAGTATTTGATACACTGCCGATTTTGCAGGTTTTCCTACTTACAAAGCATGTAGAGGTCTGTCATTTTTATCATAGGTACACTTCAACTGTGAGAGACGGAATCTAAAACAAAAATCCAGCAAATCACATTGTATGATTTTTAAGTAATTAATTTGCATTTTATTGCATGCCATAAGTATTTGATCACCTACCAACCAGTAAGAATTCCGGCTCTCACATACCTGTTAGTTTTTCTTTAAGAGGCCCTCCTGTTCTCCACTCATTACCTGTATTAACTGCACCTGTTTGAACTCGTTACCTGTATAAAAGACACCTGTCCACACACTCAATCAAACAGACTCCAACATCTCCACAATGGCCAAGACCAGAGAGCTGTGTAAGGACATCAGGGATAAAATTGTAGACCTGCACAAGGCTGGGATGGGCTACAGGACAATAGGCAAGCAGCTTGGTGAGAAGGCAACAACTGTTGGCACAATTATTAGAAAATGGAAGAAGTTCAAGATGACGGTCAATCACCCTCGGTCTGGGGCTCCATGCAAGATCTCACCTCGTGGGGCATCAATGATCATGAGGAAGGTGAGAGATCAGCCCAGAACTACACGACAGGACCTGGTCAATGACCTGAAGAGAGCTGGGACCACAGTCTCAAAGAAAACCATTAGTAACACACTACGCCGTCATGAATTAAAATCCTGCAGCGCACGCAAGGTCCCCCTGCTCAAGCCAGTGCATTTCCAGGCCCGTCTGAAGTTTGCCAATGACCATCTGGATGATCCAGAGGAGGAATGGGAGAAGGTCATGTGGTCTGATGAGACAAAAATATAGCTTTTTGGTCTAAACTCCACTCGCCGTGTTTGGAGGAAGAAGAAGGATGAGTACAACCCCAAGAACACCATCCCAACTGTGAAGCATGGAGGTGGAAACATCATTCTTTGGAGATGCTTTTCTGAAAAGGGGACAGGACGACTGCACCGTATTGAGGGGAGGATGGATGGGGCCATGTATCGCGAGATCTTGGCCAACAACCTCCTTCCCTCAGTAAGAGCATTGAAGATGGGTTGTGGCTGGGTATTCCAGCATGACAACGACCCGAAACACACAGCCAGGGTAACTAAGGAGTGGCTCCGTAAGAAGCATCTCAAGGTCCTGGAGTGGCCTAGCCAGTCTCCAGACCTGAACCCAATAGAAAATCTTTGGAGGGAGCTGAAAGTCTGTATTGCCCAGCGACAGCCCCGAAACCTGAAGGATCTGGAGAAGGTCTGTATGGAGGAGTGTGCCAAAATCCCTGCTGCAGTGTGTGCAAACCTGGTCAAGACCTAAAGGAAACGTATGATCTCTGTAATTGCAAACAAAGGTTTCTGTACCAAATATTAAGTTCTGCTTTTCTGATGTTTCAAATAATTATGTCATGCAATAAAATGCAAATTAATTACTTAAAAATCATACAAAGTGATTTTCTGGATTTTTGTTTTACATTCTGTCTCTCACAGTTGAAGTGTACCTATGATAAAAATTACAGACCTCTACATGCTTTGTAAGTAGGAAAACCTGCAAACTCGGCAGTGTATCAAATACTTGTTCTCCCCACTGTATCTTTTAAAAATATATTTTCCTTTATTATGGCGGCAGGTAGCTTAGTGGTTAAGAGCGGTGTGCCAGTAACCGAAAGGTCGCTGGTTCTAATCCCCGAGCCGACTAGGTGAAAAATCTGTCGATGTGCCCTTGAGCAAGGCACTTAACCCTAATTGCTCCTGTAAGTCGCTCTGGATAAGAGCGTCTGCTAAATGACTAAAATGTAAATGTATTATTTTCCACTAACCCTACCACCTCTCCCCTAATTGCAGCAAACTAATGAACAACAACACTTAGGCTTCTATTTCCAACATTTTACGGACACAATCTATTTTACAATAGTTATATTTTGTTTGTTTTTTTTACATCACTGGGGTCAAGCTTCCTGCCATCCAGGACCTAGATACTAGGCATGTCAGAGGAAAATCGTCAAAGACTCCAGTCACCCAAGTCATAGACTGTTCTCTCTGCTACCGCACAGCAAGCGGTACCGGAGCGCCAAGTCTAGGACCAAAAGGCTCCTTAACAGCTTCTACCCCCAAGCCATAAGACTGCTGAACAATTAATCCCCTCCCTCCTTTGTTTTTACACTGCTGCTACTCGCTGTTTATCATCTAAGCACAGTCACTTTACCCCTACCGACATGTACAAATTACCTGAACTAACCTGTACCCCAGCCCATTACCTCGGTACCGGTACCCCCTGTATATAGCCTCATTATTACCTGGACTAACCTGTACCCCGGCACATTACCTCGGTACCGGTACCCCCTGTATATAGCCTCATTATTACCTGGACTAACCTGTACCCCAGCCCATTACCTCGGTACCGGTACCCCCTGTATATAGCCTCATTATTACATTGACTAACCTGTACCCCAGCACATTACCTCGGTACCGGTACCCCCTGTATATAGCCTCATTATTACCTGGACTAACCTGTACCCCAGCACATTACCTCGGTACCGGTACCCCCTGTATATAGCCTCATTATTACCTGGACTAACCTGTACCCCAGCACATTACCTCGGTACCGGTACCCCCTGTATATAGCCTCATTATTACCTTGACTAACCTGTACCCCGGCACATTACCTCGGTACCGGTACCCCCTGTATATAGCCTCGAAGTCGCGAGAGTGTGACTCCCCATAGTATGTTGTACCAAAGTTGACTGACCCTTAAGGGAACTACACTGCCATAAATGCAAGGAAATCCTCACTGGCAGTTATAGAAAGACCCATATACTGTATAGCCATTGATTCTTGAAGAATATAACTTATAAATGCCTCAAATGTATTTCCCCATCAAAAACCAAAACATAAGCTTGTACAATGGGGGGAAAAAGTATTTAGTCAGCCACCAATTGTGCAAGTTCTCCCACTTAAAAAGATGAGAAAGGCCTGTACTTTTCATCATAGGTACACGTCAACTATGACAGACTAATTGAGGAAAAAAATTCCAGAAAATCACATTGTAGCATTTTTAATGAATTTATTTGCAAATTATGGTGGAAAATAAGTATTTGGTCACCTACAAACAAGCAAGATTTCTGGCTCTCACAGACCTGTAACTTCTTCTTTAAGAGGCTCCTCTGTCCTCCACTCGTTACCTGTATTAATGGCACCTGTTTGAACTTGTTATCAGTATAAAAAGACACCTGTCCACAACCTCAAACAGTCACACTCCAAACTCCACTATGGCCAAGACCAAAGAGCTGTCAAAGGACACCAGAAACAGAATTGTAGACCTGCACCAGGCTGGGAAGACTGAATCTGCAATAGGTAAGCAGCTTGGTTTGAAGAAATCAACTGTGGGAGCAATTATTAGGAAATGGAAGACATACATCTACGTAACATTGCAAAAATCAGAAATTTTCTGTCCAAAAATGATGCAGAAAAATTAATCCATGCATTTGTTACTTCTAGGTTAGACTACTGCAATGCTCTACTTTCCGGCTACCCGGATAAAGCACTAAATAAACTTCAGTTAGTGCTAAATACGGCTGCTAGAATCCTGACTAGAACCAAGAAATTTGATCATATTACTCCAATGCTAGCTTCCCTACACTGGCTTCCTGTTAAGGCAAGGGCTGATTTCAAGGTTTTACTGTTAACCTATAAAGCGTTACATGGGCTTGCTCCTACCTATCTTTCCGAGTTGGTCCTGCCGTACATACCAATACGTACGCTACGGTCACAAGACGCAGGCCTCCTAATTGTCCCTAGAATTTCTAAGCAAACAGCGGGAGGCAGGGCTTTCTCCTATAGATCTCCATTTTTATGGAACAGTCTGCCTACCCATGTGAGAGACGCAGACTCGGTCTCAACCTTTAAGTCTTTACTGAAGACTTATCTCTTCAGTAGGTCATATGATTGAGTGTAGTCTGGCCCAGGAGTGTGAAGGTGAACGGAAAGGCTCTGGAGCAACGAACCGCCCTTGCTGTCTCTGCCAGGCCGGTTCCCCTCTCTCCACTGGGATTCTCTGCCTCTAACCCTGTTACAGGGGCTGAGTCACTGGCTTGCTGGTGCTCTTTCATGCCGTCCCTGGGGGTGCGTCACTTGAGTGGGTTGAGTTACTGACGTGATCTTCCTGTCTGGGTTGGCGCCCCCCCCTTGGTTTGTGCTGTGGTGGAGACCTTTGTGGGCTATACTCGGCCTTGTCTCAGGATTGTAAGTTGGTGGTTGAGGATATCCCTCTAGTGGTGCGGGGCTGTGCTTTGGCAGAGTGGGTGGGGTTATATCCTTCCTGTTTGGCCCTGTCCGGGGTTTCTTCGGATGGGGCCACAGTGTCTCCGGACCGCTCCTGTCTCAGCCTCCAGTATTTATGCTGCAGTAGTTTATGTGTCGGGGGTTGGGGTCAGTTGGTTATACCTAGAGTACTTCTCCTGTCTTATCCAGTGTCCTGTGTGAATTTAAGTATGCTCTCTCTAATTCTCTCGTTCTCTCTTTCTCTCTGAGAACCTGAGCCCTGGGACCATACGTCGGGACTATCGGGCATGCTGACACCTTGCTGTCCCCAGTCCGCCTGGCCTTGCTGCTGTTCCAGTTTTCAACTGTTCTGCCTGCGGTTACGAAACCCCTACCTGTCCCAGACCTGCTGTTTTCGACTCTTAATGATCGGATATGAATTGCCAACTGAGAGACCTGAGCCCTAGGACCATACGTCGGGACTGCCGGCCGTGGTGACTCCTTGCTGTCCCCAGTCCGCCTGGCCTTGCTGCTATTCCAGTTTCAACTGTTCTGCCTGCGGTTATGGAACCCCTACCTGTCCCAGACCTGCTGTTTTTAAACTCTTAATGATCGGCTATGAAAAGCCAACTGAGATTTATTCCTGATTATTATTTGACCATGCTTGTCACTTATGAACATTTTTGAACATCTTGGCATGGTTCTGTTATAATCTCCACCCGGCACAGCCAGAAGAGGACTGGCCACCCCTCATAGCCTGGTTCCTCTCTAGGTTTCTTCCTAGGTTTTGGCCTTTCTAGGGAGTTTTTCCTAGCCACCGTGCTTCTACACCTGCATTACTAGCTGTTTGGGGTTTTAGGCTGGGTTTCTGTACAGCACTTCGACATATCAGCTGATGTATGAAGGGCTATATAAAATAAAATTGATTGATTGATTGATTGATACAAGACCACTGATAATCTCCCTCGATCTGGGGCTCCACGCAAGATCTCACCCCGTGGGGTCAAAATGATCACAAGAATGGTGAGCAAAAATCCCAGAACCACACGGGGGGACCTAGTGAATGACCTGCAGAGAGCTGGGACCAAAGTAACAAAGCCTACCATCAGTAACACACTACGCCGCCAGGGACTCAAATCCTGCAGTGCCAGATGTGTCCCCCTGCTTAAGCCAGTACATGTCCAGGCCCGTCTGAAGTTTGCTAGAGTGCATTTGGATGATCCAGAAGAGGATTGGGAGAATGTCATATGGTCAGATGAAACCAAAATATAACTTTTTGGTAAAAACTCAACTCGTCGTTTTTGGAGGACAAAGAATGCTGAGTTGCATCCAAAGAACACCATACCTACTGTGAAGCATGGGGGGTGGAAACATCATGCTTTGGGGCTGTTTGTCTGCAAAGGGACCAGGACGACTGATCCGTGTAAAGGAAAGAATGAATGGGGCCATGTATCGTGAGATTTTGAGTGAAAACCTCCTTCCATCAGCAAGGGCATTGAAGATGAAACGTGGCTGGGTCTTTCAGCATGACAATGATCCCAAACACACCGCCCGGGCAACGAAGGAGTGGCTTCGTAAGAAGCATTTCAAGGTCCTGGAGTGGCCTAGCCAGTCTCCAGATCTCAATCCCATAGAAAATCTTTGGAGGGAGTTGAAAGTCTGTGTTGCCCAGCGACAGCCCCAAAACATCACTGCTCTAGAGGAGATCTGCATGGAGGAATGGGCCAAAATACCAGCAACAGTGTGTGAAAACCTTGTGAAGACTTACAGAAAACGTTTGATCTGTGTCATTGCCAACAAAGGGTATATAACAAAGTATTGAGAAACTTTTGTTATTGACCAAATACTTATTTTCCACCATAATTTGCAAATAAATTCATAAAAAATCCTACAATGTGATTTTCTGGATTTTTTCTCTCTCATTTTGTCTGTCATAGTTGACGTGTACCTATGATGAAAATTACAGGCCTCTCTCATCTTTTTAAGTGGGAGAACTTGCACAATTGGTGGCTGACTAAATACTTTTTCCCCACTGTATTATTTTATTATTTATTTTTGGTCATTTAGCAGACGCTCTTATCCAGAGCGACTTACAGGAGCAATTAGGGTTAAGTGCCTTGCTCAAGGGCACATCGACAGATTTTTCACCTAGTCGGCTCGGGGATTAGAACCAGCGACCTTTCGGTTACTGGCACATCGCTCTTACCCACTAAGCTACCCGCCGCCCTATGCCAGCCCTATGCCACTGGTTGTAAACAAACACTGTATATCTTCAAAAACAGGTTAAAACTATGATTTTGACCTCATGGATGGCCAGTCCTTGTATCCATAGTGTAGTGAATTCCAGGGGTAGCCCTGAGCTGGACTCAAACCTGGGTCCAGAGACTGTCAAGCCAACACCTTATAACTGTTATACCAAGATGTCTGAACTTCTTGATGAGGTCGCTAGGTTTTGGGTTAAGGTTGCTACAATAACTTTCTCTATGAATTTGAGAGTGGTTACATTTCTCCAGCCCCCAATTTTGCTGCTGTTTAAAATCTAGGTTGCCCCTTTAAAAAAAGCCACACATCAATCAATCAACCAATCTGCAGTTCAAACAATAACAAAGCTGTCGTTCCGCCACTGTTTTGGTAATAAGATGAGGATGGGACTGGAGAAATGTAACTACTCTCAAAATCATAGACAGACCTATGGATGCAAGGACTGACCATCCATGACATCAATATTATAGTTTTAACCATGTTGAGGCGATACAGTGTTGGTTTACATTTACATTGTTTCTAAACATTGGAGTAGAAAAAGCTTATTTTGGGATCTGATGGGGTACGACAGTTGAACTAAGCTCATGAGGCATGTGTTATATTCTTCAAGAATCAATGGATATATATAAATAATATAAAAGTCCAAATATGGATGTAGCAACTGCAGATTTCCCCTTTAACACCACACATCAGTTCAACAACTGCAGAGGTTGTGCCTCTGTTTTTAAGACAGTACTTACTAGTGTTAATCAGGGCCCGGTTTCTCAAAAGCATCTTACTGCTAAGTACATCATTAGAATCATTGGATGCCTTAAGATGCCTTTGGGAAACCGGAACCAGATATCCAGTTTCCTCCTCTTCTTCCTCCTCCTTTTTCGATGTGACAGTCATCTCCTCCTCCTCCTCTTTCACTCCAAACACGGGAGCCTCCTCTTCTTTCACTGTAACATCCTCCTCCTCTTTCACTCTGAACACGTCTTCCTCTTCTTTCACTGTAACATCCTCCTCCTCTTTCACTCTGAACGCGTCTTCCTCTTCTTTCACTGTAACGTCTTTCTCTTCTTCTTTCACGGTAACAGCATCACCCTCTACTTGTTTTTGTATTGTAACATCCTCCTCTTCCTCCTCCTCTTCCACTAGAGCTTCTTTCTCCGAGGTGTCTGACTAACTGTTGCTGCTGTTGAAAGAAGCGTCCCGTCCACTAGATTATATGTCACACTAGCAGAATAGCCTTAAAGTCCCACATCGCCATCTGCTGACTGGAGTGGGTAACGAAGTTGAGTAAAATGTAGATTTTATTTTCAGACAAAAAGTTGAAGGGTAGGAAGCATGTGTTTTTACTCACCAATGTAACAACACAGTGTGGTTAAAGACTTAGGAACTTAGTTGTAGTCACGATCTGGTTATCTATTAAGTTCAAACAGTTATGTTTTTGCTTTATTACATATTTATTAACTTATTTCGGGATATCTTCTAAACTACCCACAATGCACTATTTCTCAACGTCATATGGGGGATCTACTCTGTGCTACCGAGTTTGTATGCTAGCTCGGAAGCTAGCTCAAGCTGGCTAACGTTAGCCACGCCTCATGTTTTTCATGCACTGTGTGGTTGTGTTATCTAGTGGGAACCCGTTAACACGGTTCGGCTCTGGTACCTTCTTGCCGTGGGCTCAAAAGAAAAGAGAAAATCAGACCTGCTTGTTCCTTTTTGTTTTGTTAACTTTTCAGTAGGGATGTTAGGTTTGATACCGGAGCTACAAGGAATGCGTTGAAATCCCTAAGCAGTATACTTCAAAGCAGTGTGCCGATTCCTGTATCACTTTATCAGCAGCACGTGATCAATGACGTCTGAAGCTTCATTTCGTCAAACAACCACCTGATTGGTTTAGTAATAGGCTTGTTCGACAATGCAGCCGACAAAATGCAGGCGACTGCCGATTGACTGATCTACAAATCACCTTGCATCATAAATAACTACTCATTATATTATTTATAAATCAGTCAACATTTACCCACAATGCAGCATGGATTTGATGCTCTCCAACACGGCCAGTGGTTTAGTAGAAGACATAAAGGCGACGCTGCACAGTCAGTAGGGCGTGTGGGATGTCGTCTATAAAAATGTGGCTGTTCTAAATTCTGTGTTGCTCAAAGCCTTGAGTAATGAACCTATTTTTGACACATTTGGCTGGAAAGCGTCGATGCTACAGGAAGCTTCGTTTCCCCCTCATCACTACTTCTCAGCATGTTCTCTGGGAAGTAGACTACGGGAGTTTTTGTAACTTTTTCCCACTTTTGGCTTTACTGCTAGCGCGCTAGCTGACTGACATCTGGAATCTATCTATTTTGGATGTTGGGGATTTTCCCCTGCCATCATTCTGTATGTCTCTGCTCTTTTGATCTGCAGTTATGTTTCAGTTGGGTTTTGTTAGTTGGGTTCTAACTGGGTCTCCGGAAGTTGGGCTCCAGCTCGTAGACCATAGCTAGTTGGCTAAATAGCTAACATTAGCTGGCTGGCTAAGATAACTGCATATAGATAACATGATTTGATATGGACCATAGCTAGTTGGCTAAATAGCTAACGTTAGCTGGCTGGCTAAGATAACTGCATATAGATAACATGATTTGATATAGACCATAGCTAGTTGGCTAAATAGCTAACGTTAGCTGGCTGGCTAAGATAACTGCATATAGATAACATAGCTAGTTGGCTAAATAGCTAAAGTTAGCTGGCTGGCTAAGATAACTGCATATAGATAACATTCTATGATATTTTGGTTAGATGGCGTTATGTATTTCCAAAACGTTGGTTTTCCACCATTGGATGCCCTATTATGCACATGCAACATGGTCTAGGGAAAGGCGCCTGTTCAACGTCGCACTGAAGACTGTTTCAGAACCGTGGACAGCGACTGCTATCCAACGAGGGAGAAAGCGCATTTGTTATGAAATAATATAATTTTTATTAGTTTTGCACCATTGTTCTAACCATATACAATGTCTTAGAGTGATGGACTGTGCCATCCCCCACGGCCTCCACAATGGATCAGTCCACTCAGACAGGCCTCCACAATGGATCAGTCCACTCAGACAGACCTCCACAATGGATCAGTCCACTCAGACAGAACTCCACAATGGATCAGTCCACTCAGACAGACCTCCACAATGGATCAGTCCACTCAGACAGGACTCCACAATGGATCAGTCCAAAGACCCGAAACACACAGCCAGGGCAACTAAGGAGTGGCTCCGTAAGAAGCATCTCAAGGTCCTGGAGTGGCCTAGCCAGTCTCCAGACCTGAACCCAATAGAAAATCAGGTGGAGTTTTTGTATGGAGGTCAGTGAGCTGGTCCAAGTTGGTCAACAAAATGAATGGCTTACATGCTACGTGATGTTTACTTGATCGAATATAAGTTTCGTAATGCTTAAGTTGTTCTGAGTGTACTGATAAGTAGGACACGTGACATACCGACAACTTTGAGAAAAAACACTATAGGAGATGGCTTTGCAAATTCATAACATGATGCTAGTAGCATAGCATCTCTCTCCATTGAATTGACGAGCGAACTCCAAATATCCAAAGTGAAAAACACATTTAAGGCGGTACTTACTGGTGTTAATCAGATCTCCTATCTCCTCCTCTTCATCTTTCAACGTGACAGTAATCTCTCCCTCCTTCTTCACTCCAAAACCTGCATCCTCCTCTATCTCTTCTTCCTCTTCTTTCACTCTGAACGTGTCCTCCTCTTCTTTCACTGTAACATCCTCCTCCTCTTTCACTCTGAACGCGTCTTCCTCTTCTTTCACTGTAACATCCTCCTCCTCTTTCACTCTGAACGCGTCTTCCTCTTCTTTCACTGTAACATCCTCCTCCTCTTTCACTCTGAACGCGTCTTCCTCTTCTTTCACTGTAACGTCTTTCTCTTCTTCTTTCACGGTAACAGCTTCACCCTCTACGTGTTTTTGTATTGTAACATCCTCCTCTTCCTCCTCCTCTTTCACTAGAGCTTCTTTCTCCGTCCAGCAGACCTCCTCTTCTTTAGCAGGAGGAGAGTAGCTTAGTGAGCTCATGGTCGGGGATGTTAGCTAGCTAGGCTAGTGCTAACTTAACCAGCCAGCTACTGTAGCTGACTAATAACAACTTAATATTAAATTAAATAGGTTAACAAGTAGATACGTCCGAGGTGTGTTTAAAAACCAGTAGCTAATATACACCGAAAGCGTCTAGAGCTTGAATCTTTCGGCTGTTGGCTAACCAGCTACGGAGGTGGTTGACTGTTGCCTCCCGTCCACTAGATTATACGTCACGCTTTAAGCATTGCCTGAAAGACGCACATCGCCATCTGCTGACTGGAGTGGGTATCGCAGTTGAGGAAAATATTTTATTTTAAAAGTTTATTTTAAATGTATATAATTATATAATACTATTATATTGAGACATATATATTGTTATTTAGCAGACGCTCTTATCCAGAGATGAAAAATGAGAAAAATGTTGTAAATTGATTTGCATTTTTAATGAGGGAAATAAGTATTTGACCCCTTTGCAAAACATTACTTAGTACTTGGTGGCAATACCCTTGTTGGCAATCACAGAGGTCAGACGTTTCTTGTAGTTGGCCACCAGGTTTGCACACATCTCAGGAGGGATTTTGTCCCACTCCTCTTTGCAGATCTTCTCCAAGTCATTAAAGGTTTCGAGGCTGACATTTGGCAACTCGAACCTTCAGCTCCCACCACAGATTTTCTATGGGATTAAGGTCTGGAGACTGGCTAGGCCACTCCAGGACCTTAACGTGCTTCTTCTTGAGCCACTCCTTTGTTGCCTTGGCTGTGTGTTTTGGGTCATTGTCATGCTGGAATACCCATCCACGACCCATTTTCAATGCCCTGGCTGAGGGAAGGAGGTTCTCACCCAAGATTTGACGGTACATGGCCCCGTCCATCGTCCCTTTGATGCGGTTGTGGTATCTGAAGATTATGCCTTTGTTAAATGTTTTTCATGAAGATATAGAATGTTGTTTGTGGTAGTATCAAGGGGGAATGTTTTAGGTGTAATACCACATATCACAGACAGGGGGGGGTGTAGACAGGAAGTGTAGTGTAAACTGGCCAGCAGAGGGAGCCCATCTTGTTGCATTGGTTATAAATAGGGGTGAACGAAGAAGATAGAACAGAGCAGACATTAGAATGGGAGGACACTGCTCTCCGGATACGCGTGTCTGTAAACTCATGCTGAAGCTTTTGATCTGAATAAACCTTATGATCAATGTTCAGTATGAGCAGACTCCTTTTGTTCATCAGCCATGACAACCACATTTCATCATATACTACAGAATGGCGAGCTTGCCAGGAGGGATGATGCAATCCTTCTTTGCTGCATTTGGAGTCAAGCTAACTCAGGCTGACTTTGGTCTGGAGTCATGACCCGGCTAGACACAGCTAAGTTGTTGGTTTTGTTACTGCTTATGTACACTGGAGGAATGTACCCTTATGACCGTGTTTCGGGTGGCGTTATGGCTGTTAACTGGGAGTCTGAACGAAAATATTCTAAATTTGGTTGATGGATAATGATCATTGGTAACTATGGACAATGATGAACGGTAGAATTTTATATTTCATTGGTAACGGGTGACAATGGATTTGGCAATTAATGTTGGAATACGTATGCATTTTTAGGGCACCGTGGATACGGAAAAGACCTCGAATCGAGGCGACTCACAGGAGTGGGCCACAAATCCAGGTCTTAGTTAGACTGAGTCGGGTTAATTTCTTAAGCGGAAATTATGAAGTGAATTGGTGTATTTACGTTATACTCCGCCTCTGGTCGACGGGAAATTGGTTTTAGGGGATAACCGCTTGATATGAGATTCATCTTTCAAGGCAGCATAAAGTTAGACGGGGAGAATTGGACTATTATTTATTTGGAAACGGTGCAGGATATTGATTTGTGTAGTAGGCCGCAGTTAGCTAGAGGCTACAGCTCATTCTTCATTGTTTCAGGTCACGTGGTACATCGTGGCTAATGCTAACGGCTAAATGTGTGTTGTGTCACCATGTACTTTAGGCTAAGCTAAATGCTAATGCTACAGGCTAACTGTGTTGTGTGCTACATGTTAACGTATCCTTAGAGATTCCGTTGCGACGGGTTAAAGTCTCTTAAACTTGTTACTGTTTGTAAGTCGGTTTGTATGTTTTGTGAGCTCTGTTAAATGTTGTTTGACTAGAAGGGGGAAATGGGAAGTTACAGCTGGCTGTTATTCTTTCTGTTTGGGGAGAGAGGAGAGAATCATTCTTGCATGGGGAAAAGTATTTTTGAATGGTTGTGCGCATGCGTTTAAATTTACGACATTACAGTACCCAACGTGGGAGTTGGAGTTTATGACCCGAGATTAGGACACGTTTTGGTTTACGGCACTAAGTCTACGACATGCGGTCGTGTTGAGGTGACGGAACAAAATGGTGGCTTAAGGTCGGAGGTCTTTGGGGTTTCTTGTTGGTGGTTGCAGGGGTTTAATAGCTATTGGGAAGGAACGTTGGACATGAATCTTTTAAAATCGTTACAGTAACTGTTATTGGAACGTTAAACTATTTGGCAAGATGTAGTAAAGTTATAAATCAAATATATGTTGACGGGGTATAATTAATTAAATTAAAAGACGATTAAAATTAAATGAAATGTTTTGGAGCGATCTATGAGGGTAAAATGATATTTGCGCATGTGTGGGATTCTGCAAAACAACACATTGGTTAAACGGCAGGGGGAGACAGAGGGACACAGACGACGAAACAAATACGCATAAAGAGATTTTAACACGATGATTCTAGTTTAAACTGTGATTGGTTAAGATGAAACTTGTTTGGAGCCTATTGAATTTATAAATTAAATATAGGATAACGGATTATAATAGATTGAATTAAATAATTAAATGACGGATTGAAAGCAAAAGGTTTTTGGGCGATCTATAATTAGTCCTGAGTTAAAGTCTTACAGTGAATAATGTAGAACAAACGAATATTGAATGGTTGGAAATACTCAGTGATTGCATTAACGACTAAAATGTTATGTTGTGTCTTTGTTCTTCTGTCATATGAGAGGAACGCTAAGCGAGAGGCGAGAGGAGATACAGGAAGTGCTGACTGCGTCACGTGACAAGGTGACGAGGCAGAGGATCGGATCAGATATCAGGCTAGTTCACAAAATCTTCCCCATACAGGATATGTGATGTTATGACGATTTCGCATAAGCTTGGCAAACTGATTCATTAAAAATTTCATTTTGGAGGCTATGTGCATCATTGGGGTTTAATTACAGATGGGTTGGGAATCCAGGATGGATTGAGGATTCTTCTGTAAATTTATGATAATTAGAGCTAATAGAGCAAGGGGGTTATGGGAATTGGAGTATTGAAGGGTTGTAAGGTTAGAAGGCTTTGTTTATGGGTATTTTAGTCTGAAGATGACTAACTTGCATTTACTTGCATTTGATGGGTTGTGGTAATATACTCAACACTAATGGATAAGTTGGTGACATAGGATATAGGAATAAAAATTGGGGTTAATTATTCAGGATGGTTAATGGATTTGTTTAGGTTATATTAAGAATTACAGGGGGAAGGTTACATAATTTATACAGTCTAAAATAGGATAGTTCACAATAAAGGAATATAAAGGGCTTGATATAGGGGAAAATTGATTAAAATAGTCATTTTTGATCAAAGTAGGGTTAGAGTAGTGTTAGGAAAGACTAATGGCAGATGTTAGTACACCTTTCTCACATATGGATTCAGCAGAAAGACATCATCCAGCAGGGTGATTATGGCATCAGAGATGAAGACGAATACGAGCAGAAACAACGATGAAGATGAATCCAGAAGACGGAAGAAAACCGAGATGTCTGGGAACTTAAGGAGATGAGGATGACGACGATGAGTGATGATGAAGAGGTCATGGGTGGAGATGACTCTGTGATCAGAAGGAAGTTGGCAAGAGGAGAAACGAAGAAGGATACTGGAGACTTGATCTCTGATGAAAGTTGAACGAAGAAGGAGACAAGAGATTTGAGTTCTGATGAAGAAAGATTTGGAGATTAAAGGTGTTCTATGTTCAAGAGGATTTTATCCTACAATGACTAGCAAAGAAGAAATGGAGGTATAGACTGATGCTTATCATGCCTGGATAAAGCGAATAGTTTAGAAGAAGTAACAGCTCGAGACGCTGAAGATACAGAAGAGACAAGGAGAAAACCTGCGGAGAACATTTTTAATCCCAAGAATTGGAGGAGAAGAAGAATACATTGAGGCAAAGGTGCTGAAGAAAAGTAATAAGATGATGGAAAATGATATTTCAAGAACAGAACTTAGAAGATAACCTATTGAAGAATACTGATAGGTCCACAACGAGAATAACTGGACGAAGAAAACTCAATCAAATACAACTTATAACTGGTGGTGGAGAAGAAGGAAAGTATGAAGAATCAGAGTGAATCAAATCAACAATCACTGTCACAGCTTCAACTGAACAATATCAAATGCAATTGTATCAGTCAAAGGGGGGTACCAGATGCTCCCTATCCACAGCAACAAGTCAGGAGGAAACAAGAGAACATTTTTAAGGAAGATACAGGGGCAATTCAAGATCACCTGTGCTTCAGGTGAACACTAAATATTCTAGAGTGCCTAGAATATCCAGAAGGGGGGTATCAGCTGATAGCATCGATTAGAGGAGAAGGGAAAATAGCTAACAGTTAAAACAATCGACCATTAGAAGTGATAGTGAATAGGGGAAAAACTTATCTGGGTTCAGCCTAAAGAGGTTAAACATATCACTCTGTAAAATAAACTAATTAGGTTAGGATAGGGATTTGAGGTAGTAAAACAGTTTAAATACTCTTAGGGAATCAATTGAGCTCTGTTATAGAAGTCAAATAGGAAATTACAATAGACATACTAATATTAGGACAATATATCAAGGATATTGTGGGAAGAGATGCATGGTTTAAATTGAAGGGTTCAATCAGAGACACACTGGACGACTGACTGTCTGGTGGAATATTTTAAGAAGTGGGGTTTTTGGGGGAATCATTTGCTTAAAAGAAGGATGATAATGTATTAGATTGCCTGTTAGACAATCTGTCTGGGAATAAACTTAATAGGGGTGACTGTTATTTTGGGTTACATTCTTACACTAAGAGATTTGAGGTTAGGCTAAAGGGTGTTTAGTCATTTGCCAAGTCTGTGTGTAATGAGTCAGAAGCAGGTGGGGAATTTTCCCAATCACGTATTCTAAAATTGGTGGGGAAGGAATTTTGTCAATAAATCAGTGGGAAAAGGTTTTAAATGTTATGAGAGAAAAGATTAGATTAAAATAAGTTAGGAGAACTAGGGGTGAAGGAACTCTGAGACAGTAAGCTAAGTTTCAAAGTTAGTAGTAAGACAGAGAGAGAACAGTGAGGAAGGACATTTTAAAGTTTAGTGGGAGGATATGGTAGGAGTTTAAATCGGTTAGGAGCAGATGCATTGAGAAAGTATGTGTTGCTGAATGATTTGAGGGTGATTGAGTATCTATATTTACAGTTTCCAGCAGGGAGATCAAGGTCATTATAGGTGTACTTTGTGTAATCAAAAGTTTGAAAGTCAGGGATTTAGAGATAGGACTGAGATTTGGGGAAAACGTGACACTAGTGGTGATGGATGGAAGTACAACAGAGAGAAGCAATTTAACTCTTTCAACATTGATAGGTATTAAAGTCATAAATATATTGCATTTGATTATAAGGGAACCAATACAGCACCAATTTTAGGGGGAAAACACTTATTAGGGTTTAGGATGGGGACGTTTCTCTCATATGGAGAGATAATTATGGAGAATAAGTGTTGTTATTAGGACCAGGAGTAAAAGGAGGTATAGTTTAGAAGAGGGTTAGGAGTGACTGTTCACTTAATTTGCGTAAGGTTACAGATAAAGATCAGGGAGAATATGTGTACTTATCTAGTGAAAGCATTAAAATTTGTTTTGGTTAAGAATTATTGGTTAAAGGGCTATGTAATTTGTAAGGTGATGCTTATAATGGAAGATTTGAAGTCTGTAAAACTTTTCACAGTCACAGAGGGAGTTAAGGATAAGTTTATTACAGTAGTCACTCCAACAGGGAATAATCGAATAGGATGTTGGTAGCTTTTCCATTAGAAGGAATTAAGGGTTTTAATTCATCGACTAAATCAACAACGTTAATGGTAACTTTGGGAAGGGATTAATGATACGATGGTAATAGCAAATGTTGGAAGGATGATGACAACTTTTCTGAAATTAGAGGTAGCAAGAGGGACTCAGGAGGTTATGGAAAATAGGAGGGCAGAGAGAGAGCAATATAGATTAATCTGAAATGGAGAAGAGAGATTCATCATGGAAGCTGCAGGATGAGGTCTTTTGATTTTGATGACAGAGGGGGGGGGCATCTGATCAGTGCTGCTCGTTCCTCTGTTGTGAAAATTAGAGATATATTAACTCATTCTGTGAGAATCAGTGAGGAATCTTGAGGGTTGATGTCTGTTGGGGATGCCAGCCCGGGAAGTGTTGGACGGTTGCGCAGCCTCTAGCGGGTCCTGGAACAGGGTTATGCTTTGTCATGACTGTGGTGTCGGCAACAGTCATTGACCGATAAAATAATGTAGTTGTCAGAACAGTAGGGTTTAAGTGTTCTTGGGTAAATGGATTACCCTATGGGAATTGTTAGATGGAGAGTAAAATCAGGTAATAACGGAACCCTGAAGTATTCAGGTGAAACATTGAGGGCTAAAAGTTGTTTTATAAAATATAGGATATAAGGGTATGTTTATGGGAATATCAGATTGGGATGTTATATGATAACTTTGGATAAGTATGACCTTAAGGGTAGTAATGACAAATAATAGGTTATTTTTATATATCAGGTAGTAAGAAGAGCAGGACTTTGATGGTTAAAAGATTAGCTTTTGACTGACAATGTGACTATGGGAATTTTAGAGATATTTAGGGGTTTGGAGGTGATAAAGCATATATATACTTATATTAGGGATGGACAGGATTTGGTTACATGTCAACGTTAAAGCTTCCATATGAGGTTTTACCATTATAAGAGGGATAGCATTGGACACAGCTAAATCTAGGGGTAAAAGGGGTGACATGGCTACATGTCATAGTCTTCAAGCCTATCATTGAAGGATGAATTATAGGGAGAAGGGGGGACTTCATTCATGGTATGGTGTAACATTTGGGAAGATAATATTGATAAATATTAGTTATACTGTGAGTCCAGATAGTTCAGATAATATCACTGGGGTTATAGAGGCATTATAAGGGGATGCATTTGAAAGGATTTGGTTGCAAGATCAATTAGGTCCAGTAGGGGCAGTGATGGGTCAGATTCTAGTTTCAGAACACTGTGATGTTTGTAATTTGTGACTGATCTTTGAAAAAGTTATGATATTGAGATAGGTGGGAGAGTGATTCCTGGAGACAACACACAGATGCCGGTGTTGACTGTTCCTGATCTGGATAAAGATGGACAAGTGGAACTGATGGATAAATATCATTTTGGATTATTTGACGATTTTTCAAAGTGTTTTTTCAATATTAGTGTGATGTTTAGTATGATTTATGAATCAAGGGGGGGATAGGTTAATGTGATTCATACATCATTTATAGGTCATTTTTATAGTCTTAAATTGATGTTGAGGTTAATTTCAAAATGTGGTTTTGCAAAAGATACTGTTTGGTCGTTTATTTTCTTGTCATTTCAGAAGCATTTGGGAGAACATGTGGAGATTGGAATACTCAAACAAAGACAATATGAAGGGAGAATATGACTGGAGGAGATGAAACAAGGAGGGTGTGGCTGATTCCATCATCAACAAGTCCATTGGAGGAGGAGACTACGGAGGAGATGAAGTGTAGTGGACTACATTCCAGTGTCTGCAATGAAATATAGGCATATTTGATGTGTAATACATAATTGTGTCATATTCTTAGGTATTGATTTTAGTAGAATGATGTTTGATGTTATTGAATGCAGATGAGGAACTTAGATGCTTTTGTTTATTTCGATGGGGTTAGGGACAGAAGGTCTAGGAAGGGGAGAGATTCATTGTACGATTCGATGGGTTGACCAGCTGTACAATGGATATTTATGGATAGGATTTTGTTTACATGTGTATTTAGTTGCATCATACTTTCAAATGCATTTACATGAGTTATGAGGTTATCTGGAGTACCGACGGTGGTTGCCTGGGGCAGAGGGACCGTGAGAGAATTTTACTGTCTTGATTGATATGGATGGATGGCTGCTGGACAGTTTTTCGCTCTTACACTCCATAGAGATTTCTTCATATGTCATAGTAATGTATTCACACTTCATAAACAGGTATTTCATAGAAAGGTATTTACACTCTAGAGGAGAATGTGTTTGGTTTAAGGTTAAAGATATTCAATAAGATAAATTGTTACTAGTCATAATCTTATTCTGTTTGGTTTCGAGACGTTTGGGTTGTCTCGAAAGGGGGGAATGTGGTATCTGAAGATTATGCCTTTGTTAAATGTTTTTCATGAAGATATAGAATGTTGTTTGTGGTAGTATCAAGGGGGAATGTTTTAGGTGTAATACCACATATCACAGACAGGGGGGGGTGTAGACAGGAAGTGTAGTGTAAACTGGCCAGCAGAGGGAGCCCATCTTGTTGCATTGGTTATAAATAGGGGTGAACGAAGAAGATAGAACAGAGCAGACATTAGAATGGGAGGACACTGCTCTCCGGATACGCGTGTCTGTAAACTCATGCTGAAGCTTTTGATCTGAATAAACCTTATGATCAATGTTCAGTATGAGCAGACTCCTTTTGTTCATCAGCCATGACAACCACATTTCATCATATACTACACGGTGAAGTTGAAAGATGACCACCTGTGATAGATTACCACCTGTGATAGATTACCACCTGTGATAGATTACCACCTGTGATAGATGACCACCTGTGATAGATGACCACCTGTGATAGATTACCACCTGTGATAGATTACCACCTGTGATAGATTACCACCTGTGATAGATTACCACCTGTGATAGATTACCACCTGTGATAGATTACCACCTGTGATAGATCACCACCTGTGATAGATTACCACCTGTGATAGATTACCACCTGTGATAGATTACCACCTGTAATAGATGACCACCTGTGATAGATTACCACCTGTGATAGATCACCACCTGTGATAGATTACCACCTGTGATAGATGACCACCTGTGATAGATGACCACCTGTGATAGATTACCACCTGTGATAGATTATCACCTGTGATAGATTACCACCTGTGATAGATTACCACCTGTGATAGATTACCACCTGTGATAGATGACCACCTGTGATAGATGACCACCTGTGATAGATTACCACCTGTGATAGATTACCACCTGTGATAGATTACCACCTGTGATAGATTACCACCTGTGATAGCGAAACACTGTCCTCTCCATTACTCCAGCCAAATAGTATCAAATACTTGTTCTCCCCACTGTATATGCAGTTATCTTAGCCAGCCAGCTAACTTTAGCTATTTAGCCAACTAGCTATGTTATTTCTCCCCACTGTATATATATATTGTTATTTAGCAGACGCTCTTATCCAGAGCGACTTACAGGAGCAATTAGGGTTAAGTGCCTTGCTCAAGGGCACATCGACAGATTTTTCACCTCTACTGTATTTTAGTCAATGCCACTCCTACATATTGCTCATCCTAATATTTATATCTTTCTTAATTCCATTCTTTTACTTTTAGATTTGTGTGTATTGTTGTGAATTGTTAGATACTACTGCACTGTTGGAGCTAGGAACACAAGCGTTTCGCTACACCCGCAATAGCATCTGCTAAATATGTGTACGTGACCAATACAATTTGATTTGATATTCACCTTTCAGCAGGACAATAATCTAAAACACACACGGACAAATCTCCAATGGAGTTGCTTATCAACAAGACAGGGAATGTTCCTGAGTGGCAGAGTTACAGTTTGGACTTAAATCTGCTTGAAAATCTATGGCAAGACTTGAAAATGGTTGTCTAGCAACGATCAACATCCAATTTGATAGAACTTGAAGAATTCTGAAAATAATAATGGGTAAATGTTGCACAATCCAAGTGTGCAAAGCTTTTAGAGACTCACCCAAAGAGACTCACAGCTGTAATCTCTGCCAAAGGTGATTCTACCATATATTGACTCAGCGTGGTGTGAATACTTAAAATAAAAATTATTAACTAATATACTAAGTATATATTTAATTTAAGTATATTAATATATACTTAAAATTTGTAAATGAGATATTTAAAAAATGTCTAAAAACATGTTTTCACTTTCTCCTTTTTTTATTTTATTTTTTATTTATTTATTTCACCTTCATTTAACCAGGTAAGCCAGTTGAGAACAAGTTCTCATTTACAACTGCGACCTGGCCAAGGTAAAGCAAAGCAGTGCGATAAAAACAACAACACAGAGTTACATATGGGGTAAAACAAAACATAACGTCAAAAATACAACAGAAAATATATATACAGTGTGTGCAAATGTAGCAAGTTATGGAGGTAAGGCAATAAATAGGCTATAGTGCAAAATAATTACAATTAGCATTAACACTGGAATGATAGATGTGCAAGAGTTGATGTGCAAATAGAGATACTGGGGTACAAATGAGCAAAATAAATAACAACATAGGGATGAGGTAGTTGGGCGGGCTAATTTCAGATGGGCTGTGTACAGGTGCAGTGATCGGTAAGGTGCTCTGACAACTGATGCTTAAAGTTAGTGAGGGAGATAAGAGTCTCCAGCTTCAGAGATTTTTGCATTTCATTCCAGTCATTGGCAGCAGAGAACTGGAAGGAATTGCGGCCAAAGGAGGTGTTGGCTTTGGGGATGACCAGAGAGATATACCTGCTGGAGCGCATACTACGGGTGGGTGTTGCTATGGTGACCAATGAGCTAAGATAAGGTGGGGATTTGCCTAGCAGTGATTTATAGATGGCCTGGAGCCAGTGGGTTTGGCGACGAATATGTAGTGAGGACCAGCCAACAAGAGCGTACAGGTCACAGTGGTGGGTAGTATATGGGGCTTTGGAGACAAAACGGATGGCACTGTGATAGACTACATCCAATTTGCTGAGTAGAGTGTTGGAGGCTATTTTGTAAATGACATCGCCGAAGTCAAGGATCGGTAGGATAGTCAGTTTTACGAGGGCATGTTTGGCAGCGTGAGTGAAGGAGGCTTTTTTGCGAAATAGGAAACCGATTCTAGATTTAACTTTGGATTGGAGATTCTTAATGTGAGTCTGGAAGGAGAGTTTACAGTCTAACCAGACACCTAGGTATTTGTAGTTGTCCACATACTCTAGGTCAGACCCGTCGAGAGTAGTGATTCTAGTCGGGTGGGTGGGTGCAAGCAGCATTCGGTTGAAAAGCATGCATTTAGTTTTACTAGTGTTTAGAGGTTTGGAGGTTTGTTTACACAGTGTCCAATGAAGGGCCAGATGTATACAAAATGGTGTCGTCTGCGTAGAGGTGGATCTGAGAGTCACCAGCAGCAAAAGCGACATCATTGATATACACTGAGAAAAGAGTTGGCCCAAGAATTGAACCCTGTGGCACCCCCATAGAGACGGCCAGAGGTCCAGACAACAGGCCCTCCGATTTGACACATTGAACTCTATCTGAGAAGTAGTTGGTGAACCAGGCGAGGCAGTCATTTGAGAAACCAAGGCTATTTAGTCTGCCAATAAGAATGCGGTGGTTGACAGAGTCGAAAGCCTTGGCCAGGTCGATGAAGACGGCTGCACAGTACTGTCTTTTATCGATCGCGGTTATAATATCGTTTAGGACCTTGAGCGTGGCTGAAGTGCACCCATGACCAGCTCGCAAACCGGATTGCATAGCGGAGAAGGTACGGTGGGATTCGAAATGGTCGGTGATCTGTTTGTTAACTTGTCTTTCCTTGTGTGTAGATGGGTGAATATTGTTATTTTTTTCAATCCATTTTGAATTCAGGCTGTGACACAGCAAAATGTGGAATAAGTCAATGGGTATGAATACTTTCTGAAGACACTGTATAGAGTTATAGAGAGTGTTTGGAACCACCAAGACTCTTCTTAGAGACTCTTCCAGGCCAAACTCTGTGGAGTTGGTTGTCCTTCTGGAAGGTTCTCCCATCTCTGCAGCACTCCACCAATCAGGCCTTTATGGTAGAGTGGCCAGACGGAAGCCACTCCTCAGTAAAAGCCACTCCTCAGCCCGCTTGGAGTTTGCCAAAAGGCACCTAAAGGACTCTCAGACCATGAATGCCAAGCCTCACGTCTGGAGGAAACCGGGCACCATCCCTACGGTGAAGCATGGTGGTGGCAGCATCATGCTGTGTGGATGTTTTTCAGCGGCAGGGACTGGGAGACTAGTCAGGATCGAGGGAAAGATTAACAGAGCAAAGTACAGAGAGATCCTTGATGAAACCTGCTCCAGGGTGCTCAGGACCTCAGACTCGGTCGAAGGTTCACCTTCCAACAGGACAACGACCCTAAGCACACAGCCAAGACAACGCAGGAGTGGCTTCAGGACAAGTCTCTGAATAACCTTGAGTGGCCCAGCCAGAGCCCGGACTTGAACCCGATCGAACATCTCTGGAGAGACTTGAAAATAGCTGTGCAGCGACGCTCCCCATCCAACCTGACAGAGCTTGAGAGGATCTTCATTGAAGAATGGGAGAAACTCAACAGTAGACACAACATTAGTAGGCTTGATTACCAACAATGACAAGACAGCCTACAGGGAGGAGGTGAGGGCTCTAGGAGTGGTGCCAGGAAAATAACCTCTCACTCAACGTCAACAAAACAAAGGAGATGATCGTGGACTTCAGGAAACAGCAGAGGGTGCACCCCCCTGTCCACATCGACTGGACCGCAGTGGAGAAGGTAGAAAGATTCAAGTTCCTTGGTGTACACATCACTGACAAACTGAAATGGACGACCCACACAGACAGTGTGGTGAAGAAGGCGCAACAGAGCCTCTCCAACCTCAGGAGGCGAAATACATTTGGCTTGGCCTTTAGGAAGGCCTAAAAGATAACCAAGGACATCAACCACCCGAGCCACTGCCTGTTCACCCTGCTATCATCCAGAAGGCCAGGTCAGATAACCAAGGACATCAACCACCCGAGCCACTGCCTGTTCCCCCGCTATCATCCAGAAGGCCAGGTCAGATAACCAAGGACATCAACCACCCGAGCCACTGCCTGTTCACCCTGCTATCATCCAGAAGGCCAGGTCAGATAACCAAGGACATCAACCACCCGAGCCACTGCCTGTTCACCCTGCTATCATCCAGAAGGCCAGGTCAGATAACCAAGGACATCAACCACCCGAGCCACTGCCTGTTCACCCCGCTATCATCCAGAAGGCCAGGTCAGATAACCAAGGACATCAACCACCCGAGCCACTGCCTGTTCACCCTGCTATCATCCAGAAGGCCAGGTCAGATAACCAAGGACATCAACCACCCGAGCCACTGCCTGTTCACCCTGCTATCATCCAGAAGGCCAGGTCAGATAACCAAGGACATCAACCACCCGAGCCACTGCCTGTTCACCCCGCTATCATCCAGAAGGCCAGGTCAGATAACCAAGGACATCAACCACCCGAGCCACTGCCTGTTCACCCCGCTATCATCCAGAAGGCCAGGTCAGATAACCAAGGACATCAACCACCCGAGCCACTGCCTGTTCACCCCGCTATCATCCAGAAGGCCAGGTCAGATAACCAAGGACATCAACCACCCGAGCCACTGCCTGTTCACCCCGCTATCATCCAGAAGGCCAGGTCAGATAACCAAGGACATCAACCACCCGAGCCACTGCCTGTTCACCCTGCTATCATCCAGAAGGCCAGGTCAGATAACCAAGGACATCAACCACCCGAGCCACTGCCTGTTCACCCTGCTATCATCCAGAAGGCCAGGTCAGATAACCAAGGACATCAACCACCCGAGCCACTGCCTGTTCCCCCGCTATCATCCAGAAGGCCAGGTCAGATAACCAAGGACATCAACCACCCGAGCCACTGCCTGTTCACCCCGCTATCATCCAGAAGGCCAGGTCAGATAACCAAGGACATCAACCACCCGAGCCACTGCCTGTTCACCCTGCTATCATCCAGAAGGCCAGGTCAGATAACCAAGGACATCAACCACCCGAGCCACTGCCTGTTCCCCCTGCTATCATCCAGAAGGCCAGGTCAGATAACCAAGGACATCAACCACCCGAGCCACTGCCTGTTCACCCTGCTATCATCCAGAAGGCGAGATCAGTACAGGTGCATGAAAGCTGGGACCGAGAGACTGAAAAACTGCTTCTATCTCAAGGCCATCAGACTGTTAAACAGCCATCACTAGCACATTAGAGGCTGCTGCCTATAGACAGAGACTATAAATCACTGGCCACTTTAAGAAATGGAACACTAGCCACTTTAATAATGTTTACATATCTTGCATTACTCATATCATATGTATATGCTGTATTCTATACTATTCTACGGTATCTTAGTCACTTTAATAATGTTTCCATATCTTGCATTACTCATCTCATATGTATATACCATTCTATTCTATAATATTCTACTGTATCTTAGTCCATGCCGCTCTGTCATTGCTTGTCCATATATGTATATATTCTTAATTCATTCCTTACTAGTTTTGTGTGTATTGGGTATATGTTGTGGAATTGTTAGATATGACTTGTTAGATATTACTGCACTGTCGGAGCTAGAAGCACAAGCATTTCGCTACACCCGCAATAACATCTGCTGAACACGTGTATGTGACCAATAAAATGTGATTTTATATTTTATATTTATTTATTTTTTGGATTTGTGTGTATTGTTTTGAATTATTAGGTATTACTGCACTGACTTTTGGAGCTAGAAACATAAGCATTTCGCTGCACCTGCGATAACATATGCAAAATATGTGTCCATGACAAATAGCTCTAGCTGGAGGTAAGCAGGAGGTAAGCTTCTCATATGGTGTTGAGTAAAGCTTAACCATGTATTAGATCGTAGGTAGGTAGTTAGCTGTAGTTAGGTATTGTATTTATTATAGGTTAGTATTGTTGTTATTGTAGGTTTCCGTAGGTAATTGTAGGTTAGTATTGAAGCACGAGGCTAGCTAGCTAGCGGGTAGCTACTGGTAACGATTAGCAACGCTGGAGAGCTGTTTCCAATGTTAATGTGCTGCTAGCCAACGTTTAATTTTTTGCTGCGTTATGCGTTATGAAAGGAACTAGACACGGATTTGAATTATCTGTTTAGTGTGCTAACACACTCTTGGCAGTTTGTTGTAACCAAGTATTGGTGCTAAATTGTGTGTTAATGGATGCTAGCTTGCTAGTTAGCTACGGGCGTCATAGCTAGGCATCGTGGGTTGTTGTGGGTAGTTACTGTGTCTTGGCAGTGTCTTCGGCCGTGCCGGCTGTAGCACGAAGCGAGCTAACTAGCCGTTTTTCGAACAGAGTCAGAGTCAACACAGTAGCCATTGTGTGCCGGGTGTAGCACAAAGCTAGCTAGCTAGCCGTTCTTCAAACAAAGTCAACACAGTGGCCATTGCTAGCTACCCAACATGACCAGCTAACTGTACTGTAGTAGCTAACTACAATATACTTGTCCTAGCTAGCCAACGTTTAATCATTGCTGCGTCATGAAAGGAACTTGACACAGACACGAATGATCTGTTTAGTGTGTTATCACACTATTGGTGGTTTGTTGTGACCAAGTGTTGGTGCTAAACGGTGTGTTATTGTTATTGGATGCTAGCTTGCTAGTTAGCTATGGTGTCATAGTTAGCTAGCTGAATAAAGTGGGTTGAGTCTATTCCTTTAAACATTGAACCGCTGTGGTTCACAACAATTCTGATTTCTAAAGGTGGAAGTTGGGAGAGTTTTTGTTCGGGTGGTTCAGTGAAACAATTTTAGTTTCTGAGGTAGAAGTTATTGGTGAGGGAGGCCCTGCTCTCTCCTCTCCCAGATGCTTAGCTCATTTCATTCCGATCTCCTCTGCATTTTTGTAGCCATTTGCTACAGCCTGTCAACTATGCCTCTGCCTATCCCTGTTCTCTCCTCTCTGCACAGGCTACACAAACGCACCACACCGCGTGGCTGCTGCCTCTCTAACCTGGTGGTCCCTGCACGCACCACCCACGTGGAGTTCCAGGTCGCAGGCAGCCTCTGGAACTGCCGTTCTGCTGCCAACAAAGCTGACTTCATCCCAGCCTATGCCAACCTCCAGTCCCTCGACTTCCTGGCGCTGACGGAAACATGGATCACCACTGAAAACACTGCTACTCCTACTGCTCTCTCCTCGTCTGACCATGTGTTCTCGCATACCCCGAGAGCATCTGGTCAGAGGGGTGGTGGTACAGGAATCCTCATCTCTCCCAAGTGGACATTCTCAATTTTTCCCCTAACCCATCTGTCTATCTCCTCATTTGAATTCCATGCTGTCACAGTCACTAGCCCATTTAAGCTTAATATCCTTGTCATCTATCGCCCTCCAGGTTCCCTTGGAGAGTTCAACAATGAGCTTGACGCCTTGATAAGTTCCTTCCCTGAGGATGGCTCACCCCTCACAGTTTTGGGGGATTTCAACCTCCCTATGTCCACATTTGACTCATTTCTCTCTGCCTCCTTCTTTCCACTCCTCTCCTCTTTTGACCTCACCCTCTCACCATCCCCCCCTACTCACAAGGCAGGCAATATGCTTGACCTCATCTTCACTAGATGCTGCTCCTCTACTAATCTCACTGCAACTCCCCTCCATGTCTCCGACCACTACTTTGTTTCCTTTTCTCTCTCGCTCTCCTCCCACACTACTCACTCTGCCCCTACACAGATGGTAATGCGCCGCCGCAACCTTCGCTCTCTCTCTCCCACTACTCTCTCCTCTTCCATCCTATCATCTCTTCCCTCTGCTCAATCCTTCTCCTCCAATCTCCTGATTCTGCCTCCTCAACCCTCCTCTCCTCCCTTTCTGCATCCTTTGACTCTCTGTGTCCCCTATCCTCCCGGCCGGCTCGGTCCTCCCCCTCCAGCTCCGTGGCTTGATGACTCATTGCGAGCTCACAGAACAGAGCTCCGGGCAGCGGAGCGGAAATGGAAGAAAACTAAACTCCCTGCCGACCTGGCATCTTTTCACTCCCTCCTCTCTACATTTTCTTCATCTGTTTCTGCTGCTAAGGCCACCTTCTACCACTCTAAATTCCAAGCATCTGCCTCTAACCCTAGGAAGCTCTTTGCCACATTTTCCTCCCTCCTGAATCCTCCCCCCTCCTCCTCTCTCTGTGGATGACTTCGTCAACCACTTTGAAAAGAAGGTTGACGACATCCGATCCTCGTTTGTTAAGTCTAATGACACTGCTGGTCCTGCTCACACTGCCCTACCCTATGCTTTGACTTCTTTCTCCCTCTCTCTCCAGATAAAATCCTGCGACTTGTGACTGCAGGCCGCCCAACAACCTGCCCGCTTGACCCCATCCCCTCCTCCCTTCTCCAGACCATCTCCGGTGACCTTCTCCCCTACCTCACCTCGCTGATCAACTCATCCTTGACCGCTGGCCATGTCCCTTCCGTCTTCAAGAGAGACGAGAGTTGCTCCCCTTCTCAAAAAACCAACACTCGACCCCACTGATGTCAACAACTACAGACCAGTATCCCTTCTTTCTTTTCTTTCCAAAACTATTGAGCGTGCCGTCTTTAGCCAACTCTCTTGCTATCTCTCTCAGAATGACCTTCTTGATCCAAACCAATCAGGTTTCAGGACTGGTCATTCAACTGAGACTGCTCTTCTCTGTGTCACGGAGACTCTCCCGCACTGCTAAAGCTAACTCTCTCTCCTCTGCTCTTGTCCTTCTAGACCTGTCTGCTGCCTTTGATACTGTGAACCATCAGATCCTCCTCTCCACCCTCTCCCGAGCTGGGCATCTCCGGCGCGGCTCACTCCTGGATTGCGTCCTACCTGACCGGTCGCTCCCTACCAAGTGGCGTGGCGAAAGCTGTCTCCGCACCACGTGCTCTCACCACTGGTGTCCCCCAGGGCTCAGTTCTAGGCCCTCTCCTTTTCTCCCTATACACCAAGTCACTTGGCTCTGTCATATCCTCACATGGCCTTTCCTATCATTGCTACGCTGACGATACACAACTAATCTTCTCCTTTCCCCCCTTCTGATAACCAGGTGGCGAATCGCATCTCTGCATGTCTGGCAGACATATCAGTATGGATGACGGATCACCACCTCAAGCTGAACCCTGGCAAGACGGAGCTGCTCTTCCTCCCGGGGGAAGGACTGCCCGTTCCATGATCTCGCCATCACGGTTGACAACTCCGCTGTGTCCTCCTCCCAGAGTGCGAAGAGCCTAGGCGTGACCCTGGACAACACCCTGTCGTTCTCCGCCAACATCAAGGCGGTGACCCGCTCCTGCAGGTTCATGCTCTACAACATTCGGAGAGTACGACCCTGCCTTACACAGGAAGCGGCACAGGTCCTAATCCAGGCACTTGTCATCTCCCGTCTGGACTACTGCAACTCGCTGTTGGCTGGCCTCCCTGCCTGCGCCATTAAACCCCTACAACTCATCCAGAATGCCGCAGCCCGTCTGGTGTTCAACCTTCCCAAGTTCTCTCACGTCACCCCCTCCTCCGCACACTCCACTGGCTTCCAGTTGAAGTTCGCATCCGCTACAAGACCATGGTGCTTGCCTATGGAGCAGTGAGGGAACGGCACCTCTGTACCTTCAGGCTCTGATCAGTCCCTACACCCAAACGAGGGCATTGCGTTCATCCACCTCTGGCCTGCTGGCTCCCCTTCCTCTGCGGAAGCATAGCTCCCGCTCAGCCCAGTCAAAACTGTTCGCTGCTCTGGCACCCCAATGGTGGAACAAGCTCCCTCACGACGCCAGGACAGCGGAGTCACTCACCACCTTCCGGAGACATTTGAAACCCCACCTCTTTAAGGAATACCTGGGATAGGATAAAGTAATCCTTCTAACCCCCCCAAATTGTAAAAGTGGTTATCCCACTGGCTATAGGGTGAACGCACCAATTTGTGAGTCGCTCTGGCTAAGAGCGTCTGCTAAATGACGTTAATGTGCCCTTGAGCAAGGCACTTAACCCTAATTGCTCCTGTAAGTCGCTCTGGATAAGAGCGTCTGCTAAATGACTAAAATGTAAATGTAAATGTAAAATACAATTTCATTTGATTTATGTGCTTGTTTTCATTAAATAAATGCTTCAAAATTCACAAAAAGTGACGTTATAGAGTCTCATAGAACACAACACATAAGAACTCCTAAGCCTGTGTTTACCACAGACCTTATTTTCGGTGTTTATCCAAAAACCCTACAAAAAAAAAAAAAAACATTTCCCCATAGGCTTTACCCCCATGGCGGAGTTAGTTCCTACAAAAAGACGCCATTACTATTTCTCTCTATTGGCGTCTTTCAGCGGTGCATTCAGGTCGCCTGAACGTTTGCTACGTTGTGGAACGGTTTGTGCTAAACGACACAGACTTTGAGATACGTTTGCTCCGTTCGGTGGGTGTGCCAGGGTGTGGCTGTAATCAATGAGTGACATATTTAAAGGGAGCTGTGCATTTTTAACACACAACCCAACCCCTCCCCCCCGAAAGACGTTACAGTGAAAAAAGAGGAAGAAACGTTCAGAGTGAAAGAGGAGGAGGATGTTACGGTGAAGGAAGAGATAGAGGAGGATGCAGGTTTTGGAGTGGAAGAGGAGGAGGAGGAAGAAGAAGAGGAGGAGGAGGAAGAAGAGGAGGAGGAGGAAGAAGAAGAGGAGGAGACTGAAGATAGGATTAACGCCAGTAAGTACAGTCTTAAACAGGGGCACCGACAAAACGCTAAAAATGGATCAATGCATCCAATAACATTGACAGTAATACAGTGGGGTCTGAAATGATTGCCCCTGGGGAATTTTGGTCCTCTTGGCATCAGGGACAACCTTTTCCTGTTTTAAAGCTAGTTTACTACAATTCTACACATTTTGACATGGCTTATGTCATGCTATTTGAGTGACTCAAACATAACAATTTGGCCTTTTCAAAAGCCTACAGTTTACAAAATGCCATTAGATTCTCCCCTGACGGTCTAGTTTTTATTTTGGTGATTGTTAGTTCTCATGGATTATCTTATAATAAATAACAATAATGTGAGATGGCCATGCATTCTCATTTTGACACCAAACCACAGGTTTTCAATGGGGTTAAAGTCTGGAGACTGAGATGGCCATGCATTCTCATTTTGACACCAAACCACAGGTTTTCAATGGGGTTAAAGTCTGGAGACTGAGATGGCCATGCCATCTTAAGAGAGTCATAGTTACTGGCAACGCTTCATTGAATTTCTTCACTGTGATGTGAGGAGCACCGGCGAAGAGGGGCTTGTCTCCTTTGAATATCATTCATTTGACATTCGGTTGATCCGCGTGGCGGTAGTTTGACCCTTTTCCGCCTGCTCTCAACCATGTTCCCTTGAATTCCGCTTCCTCAACTGTGCTGCGAGTTATCCTCCCTGTGCACTCATCTGCCGAGTGCCACAACCGGTGTATCCTTCTGGCCTGGATCGATGGAATCTGGCGGGCCAATTTCACGATGCCCAGGCCCCCCGTCTCAGTGTTCTGTGTAGAGCAATCCGTTGCAGGTACTCAACGGGAGGTTGAGTCACTCGTTCACCGCGGTTCTTATCATTCCAATGGATTTAGTTCAGGTGGGCTGACTTTAGGTTGCAGTGGTCAGCTTTGTAGGTCAGTCTCGGGACAGCGAAGGAGTTCAACATCTTGACCTTTTTGTGAAGGTTTTAGCTCCGCCCGCCCAATCTTGCATATCCAATCACGAAGTAGCCCG